>NC_081278.1:2182595-2430095 GCF_030490865.1 Poecile atricapillus
GCCGTCCTTTCGGGAAAAGACAAAAGAAGAAGGGAAGGGGTGTGTCTGTGTGTCTGTGGGTGCGGGTGTGTGCGCATGCCTGCATGCATGGAAAAAAACCAAAGAAATGGCCAAAAATACGCCTCGGTCTAGAGAACCGGAATATCCGACGGCCGAGGGGCGCACAGGTCTCCTGGCTCCGGGGCCGGCGGCTGCCACCGGGCATGGCGTCAGAAGCCTCAGGGGCGGCCGGTGTGGAGCCGGCCGACAGGACTACCCCGGCAGCAGGCGGCCCCAGGAGGTTGGGTCCACCTGGGGCCGTGGCCATGGCCGGGCCAGGGGCGGGGCCAGCCGACAGGCCTGGCCTGGTGGCAGAACACAAAGCAAATTTCGGCGGGGTACCATTGTCCCCTGGGCAGGGTAGACCTGTTGTCCTCCAGCAGGGGTAGACCTGCTGTCCCTGGTCGGGGTAGACCTGCTGTTCCCGGCAGGGGTAGACCTGTTGTCCATGGTAGGGGTAGACCTGTTGTCCATGGTAGGGGTAGACCTGTTGTCCGCGCCGGCTCTGGAAGTTCACCAGGGGGTTGCTGTTTTCAGCTGCCTCCAGTTACGTCATGCTAGGAGGCGGCTAGCACTGCCGCTTTGCCCCGGTCACGTACGCTACGGTCACTTGCAGGCATCCGCGGCCTTGGATGCGTATCTCCGTATTATGGGAGCGAGGTGACGGGCCGTCTCCCCCAGGCTGTTACCGTGCCTGTGTCCTCCGAGGCGGAGCTACGGGCCCACCGCCTGGCTGGTCACCGGCACCAAGCTCAGAGAGAAACGAAGGGGAGAGCGCCAGCAAGGGAGGCCCAAGAGAGAGTGTGCCGCTTAGGCGGGATGAGTCACAGGGCTCATCCCGCTTCCCGTGCTACCCCTCGTGCCGATGGGCCCAGCTTGTCGTGAGGCCGAGGAAGCGTGTGCTGCTGCCAGAAAGAAAGCCGCTTGGGCGGCCAAGGCTAGAAGGGAAGGGTGTGGAGGAGGCAGAGAAGCCGCAGGCGGGTCCCCCCCACTCTGGTCGTGCTGCTGCCGATTCTGGTCTAGTACCGCTGCCCTCCCCCCCACCTCAACTCTGGGGCGGGGAAACGAACGCTGGTGGCTGGCGGGCAAGGCGGCGGTGCCTCGTCCCTTATGTGCTCGGCCTTAAGCCGGGGCCCCCCTCGGCGGGGTTCAGTTTTTTTCGGCTGTTGGTCTCGGTGGGGCACGGTGGCTGGCAGCCGGGGGCAGACGTCGGCCGGGGGCGCCTCTGTCGTTGTCCAAGCCTCGTTCGAGGCTTTACCCCCGGCACTTCTCCGAGAGTCCCGAAGACCAGGTGCCCGGTCGGCCGAGGTTGGCGGTGCCCCGTTCCCTGCTCCCGACCCGCTGTTGCCAGGTGTGAGAGACCCATGTGTCGGAAAGGGGCTGCGGGGGGCGCACGGCCTTGCCTTCGGCTTTGCCCAGGTTTTGCCGCTCCAGGGGCTCAGTGACGGGAGACCTCGCCCGACGGGAGTCGCGGGGCCAGAGTGGAGGTGCCCCGTCCCCCGCCCCGAGTTGTGGCCCTTGTCCCCTGTAGCAGCATGGCGGCACGGAAGATTTCGGGATGTAACAGAAAGTTAGTAACCCCCCTTCTCTACAGAGTACGGTAATGACCCCTGCAATTAGCCAATAGCATTTAGCTGTGATGAAAGTAACACAGTGACCCTCGGTTATAAAATGTCAAATTCTCCTGCAATAAATGCCGTTTCTTCACCATCCATCACATTGATGTCTTGTGGGTAGAACGAGTGGCCAAGGGGGGCCACCGTGCTGGCTTCTGAACCAGGGTGTCTGCCTTGCTTTAAAGGCCACACATGGTGCCGAAAACCCGGGAAAAATTCCAAAAGCGGGATTCAAACCCAGAAAGCGAGGATTACCTGGAATACAGAAGCAGTGGCCAGGACAGCTGGGCTGATCCTGGTGAGGGAGACGTTCCTGCATCCTGAACGAAGATGGAATCCTTGATAAAGGTCGTATCTGAATTACATAAGCAGTGGGGGGTAGATTGCAAATCTAAGGATTTTATTTTTGCTATTGCAAGGCTTTGGTTTATTGGGGTCATAAATCAGCTTGTAAATTCTTCTCTCTCCATTTTTCCTCTCTGCGAGAGTATGTAGAGAATGTGAGGAAAGATAAGAGCAGAGCTGCAGCAGCAGAGCGGGCAGTTCACCCCCCCACTCCCTCTCTAAGAAAAAGCACCGGGATAATACCCAGTTTGTTACAAAGTCATGATTTATTGGGTTTTCAAAATGTTTTTATATACCCTTTTGGAATGAATTTTGTGTTTTAAGTAATTATGAGTTTATGCAGTTGCAGTTTTTAGGATTTTACTAAAGAAATTACTGTGGTTCCTTGAAAGTCAAAAAAAAAAGGGGTGTTTAAGGTGAATATTAACAGAAGTTTCCTTGCAATAATTAGTTTTAAAATCTAAGGTTAAAATATGGTGTGTTTTACAGCTTCCAAGAAAACCTTCCAATTAATGTTATCTACAGAAAAGATTTGTGGTTTAAAAAATAATTAGTTAAGAGAACTTTACTGTACAAGACAAAGTTAAGTTAGAGTATATATTATCTATTTGCTTGTTTTTCCACAATTTTAATAAGGTAATTTCAATGTGAGTCCTTTTGTTATATAAAACACATATAACTGTATATATACCAATTTGGATTTTGGATTTTAGTTTAAAAATTGGACTTGATGTTCCTGAAAAGTGCTACAAAAGCTGAATGGCAACTTGCCAAATCCTGTGTTGTTGTGGTTTTTCTCTAGAAAAACTGCACTTTAAAATCCTAACAAATTTAAGCATATACTAGGCAAATTCCTGTTATGAATAAGTATTTTTAGTAACATCTGCAGTTATTGGGAGTTATTCTCAAAGCAAGATGACATAGAATTGTGATGGATTTGTTACATTTTTATAATCTTTATAGTGAATCCATGTTATTGTTATATTGTGTTTAAAAGGTATATATCAAACTTTTAGTTGCTTTTTGTAGTAACAGAATAAGATTAAGGTATGTTTTTATTTAATACAGATTAAGTGTTAATAGAATTAAGAATAGTCAAGTTTTATTATGTTTAGGCTTGAATGTTTTTAAATTAAGTTTTATAACTTGGATATTCTTTTAAGGTTAAGTTTTGTTATTTCCTTTTGTCATAATTAATTTTTATTAGGTTTAAATATTGTTTCATTTGAATTGTTTTATGTTTTATTGGAGACACTTGTCTAAACTGCAAAGTATAGTTATTTTCCTAGAGAAATGAAGATAGCTACAACTGAAACAGCTGTGATAGAACGCTGATGAACACCTGCTTGTGGATAGAAGTGAATCCAGTCTGTGACACCCTTGACTTCATTGGGAGTTCTGTTGTTCGTTGCAATCTCTGCAGTTTTTGTTTGTTATAGCTTTATTATTTTTCAGTGTTTCCAGAATTTTAAGAAGATGTACCATTGCTGAGGATCAGCTGCCATGGGAGAGGCTTCCGATTAAACCAACTGCTGAATGCTTTCATTGGTCTGGTACCTAAAGCTTCTGATCATTTGCTTTGTACGAATGCATTTTAACAGTTTGCTGTGCTGTAAGCACCTCATAGCTGCTACTATTGAAAACTTTGTTTTAGAAATATGTTAAGAGGCATCTTTCCAGTTTAAAACCTAGGTCCTGGCCAAGCCTTGACTTTACCTGGACAGAATGTTTGCCAGCAGATCCAGATGTTTTCTGTACCAAATCAGTATTTGAGTCACTTTTTGACTCAGCAATTTGACCCTATTAATATGACAGCTAGATCAATTTTGAAGTGGGCTTGGAGAATCATTTCCAGAGGTGATTACCCAATCCTTCACTGATGATTTTTTGTTTCTGTTTGTTTGCTAACTATGGGATGCTGGTGCAGTGTTTTAGTAATTAATAGTAGTTTTATATTATATATGTTATTAATAATGTCTAAGATATAATTGATTTTTAACTGTTATAAGTTCTTATTAATTGTGTATATGGTTTTGTGTTGATGTTGATGTTTATAACAGAAGTACATCTCATTTTTATTTTTTTTTAAGAAAATGGGGGAAATTGATGCCCTAAAAGCATTTAATTAGTGTAATTCATTAACTTCAAGGAGAGAAGTGTCTGTGTTTTGTTGGCAGGTTCAAAAAGGTCACCTGTCCATCTGACCAGACTGTCTGCCTCTGAACACACGAGATCCAGTGAACAGAGAAGTCGCCACACAGCCTTGGTACTTCAGACGTGGATCAGAAGTGGACCTGTCAGGACACAGTTGTGTCTGAACACTACACAGACAGTTGCCAATAGAAATTTTATGTTGTTGTTATGATGTTGTGTCTCTACCAATTTTTCAGTTATCTTCTGTTTTAAGATTTAGAAGGATCTGAAGAACAACTTGAACATCGAAGCCCTCAGTCACCGATCAGCTGCCAGCTGACATCATGAGAGCAGTGAACGTTACAAGACTGAATCGTGTTAGAGAAATTCTGTAGAAGATGTAAGAAAAATGTAGAGACTTCATCTAACTTTATATAAAGCAAATTGTAGTTGTGTGTTTACCCTTTCAGCAAATTGCTTTCATGCTTAGACTACATATATACCAGAGCACGTGTCTTAAAAGTAGTTAGATAATAGTTTAAGGTAAAGTGTCTAGCCTGTGTAGTAATTGTTATATTAGTATAAAGCATAAGTATTCCCCCTTCAAGAGGTAGTGTAAGCATCTTTGAAAGTTCATTTAATGTTAAAGCTTTAGCTGTGAGTTTGCAAGTATGGTGTCATTTCCATGGTAAGCTGCTTATAGTAATTGTGCTGTTTATAGTCATGACCAACTGTCTGCTAACTAACATCCAAAAGTGACAGAACATATGGGTCACTCTGGTCCACTGAACTGGCCAAAGGTCAATGTGTTTGAACCCAGCCACCAACCCAGGCAAAGACTACTGCTGCCAACTAGGGTATTGGTTTTGTGGCTATTGGGAGTGCGAAACAATAGTCCTGAGTAACAGGTGGGCACCACCAAAAGCAGACGAGTTTCTGCAAGTAACCTGGGGTCTGGCAGGCTGTATACGTCCCAGTTTCAACTCCATAGGGCAAGTGTTTTATGGGTTTTATGATGATCAACTTAAAGTCTGTCATCAAATGATCATGCAGGTGCTGCAGCCAGCAGATGTAGGTTGGACCACCGGAAGGATGTGGTCAGTATTCTTGCACAAGCCTGGCAAAGATCCTGGTGAAGTAGTACAAATTATCCGACTCCCAGTCATGACACCTGAAGCAATTGGCCCCAGCCTTGTGGTACAAGCTGAGAACCCACAATCTAATAGTCTGTACCCGCTGCATAAGTGAGAAACTTCTCCCCAAAGATCTGAAGCCACTGCTTTCGATTCGCTCTATCGAATGTTAGATGCCACCTTTTTACCTCTAAATCAATCCAACCCCAATGCCACAGAATCCTGCTGGCTGTGCAATGACACACAGCCCCCTTACTATGAGGCTGTGGCCCTTAACAACCAGCCGATGTGGACTAATGCGGAAGCCCCAGTCCAGTGCCACAGTGAGTCATCTTCTCGCAGAATCACCATCAGCCACATGACAGGGCGAGGGTTTTGTGTGGGCAAAGCCACTGTTGTTGACAAAAAAGTCTGTGTGAAATGGGCAATCGCCCCCTTGTCTGGCATGTGGGTTTGCAACCGCAGTGGGCTAAGCCCTTGTATCTATACCCAGAGCTTTAACTCCTCTGCTGACTTTTGTGTATTAGCTATTATCATCCCCAGGGTCCTATACCACTCCGGAGAAGAAGTGAACCAGTACCTTGAGCAGGCAGGCCGCCTTCAAAAAAGAGAGCTGTTGACAGGACTGTCAATAGCAATGCTGCTCGGCTTGGGAGCGACCGGTGCAGCCACAGGTGTCTCCGCCCTGGTAACCCAGAGTCATAGTCTCTCTCAGCTACAGATGACTGTAGATGAAGATCTACAGAGAATTGAGAAATCCATATCCTTTCTAGAAAAGTCAGTCTCCTCACTCTCTGAAGTTGTTTTGCAGAACAGGCGAGGTCTTGACCTTCTGTTCATGCAGCAAGGAGGCCTCTGCATCACCCTGAACGAAGAATGCTGCTTCTATGCAGACCACACCGGAGTAGTGAGAGACACCATGGCAGAGCTACGAGACAGGCTGTCTCAACGAAAAGCAGAGAGAGAAGCCCAGCAAAACTGGTTCCAATCCTGGTTCGATCAATCTCCATGGCGGACCACCCTGGTGTCTACCCTGACTGGACCAGTTGTGATGATTTTACTTGTGCTGATCTTTGGACCATGCATTTTAAATAAGATTGTGTCTTTTGTTAAGAGCCAACTAGAAAAAGTTAACATTTTGTTTATAGAAAGGCAACAGATGCTTTAAAATATATTTAGTTATTGCATGTGCTTTATATTTACCAATGAAAGCTGTAGTATCTATTTTATAAGCTTTTAGTTTTTAGCTAAGTATAATGTATCCTATATTTTATTCAATTTTATATTATTAATTTTTAAAACAAAACAAAACAAAAAGAAAACCTTTTTTAATATAGATAAGTAGATAAAGTGTTTAGAGATACGTATATAAAAATAACATTAGAATTTTTAAGACTAACACACCTTACATTTTATCAAATTAGTTATTCATAGAGAGAGGGATATGCTGTAGTTAAGGCCTGGCGGTGCAGAAGAACTCGGGATGTAACGGAAAGCTAGGGTAGCAAGGCCTCTTGCAATTAGCCAATAGCACCTAGGTGTGACGTATGTAGATGGTAGTAACACAGTGAACATAGGCTATAAAATGTTAAGTTTCCCTGCAATAAATCGCCATATTTGCCATCCATCACATTGATGTTGTGGAGTATGGACCGAGCGGCTGAGAGTGACCGCCGTGCTGGAGTTGATCGGGGTGCTTTTCTTGCTTGAAACCCAACAGCACATATGACATTAATCGAATGTTTTCGGGGTATCAATTCCTTTTGTTTTTAAAAGTGAGATGTACTTTTCTCATGCATATTAATATCAACACAAAACTATACAGATAATGAATGAAAAACTTACAGCAGTCAGAAATCAGTCAGATAATAAACATAATTAATAACATATGTGATACAGAATTACTATTAACCACTAAAGCACTGCACCATCATCTCATAGTCTGCAAATAATAAAATCAGTGAAGGATTGGATAACCACCTCAGGAAATGATTCTCCAAGCCCACTTCAAAATTGATCCAACTGTCATATTAATAGGGTCAAATTACCAAGTCAAAAGTGACTCAAATACTGATTTGGTGCAGAAAACATCTGGATCTGTTGGCAAACATTCTGTCCAGGTAAAGTCAAGGCTTGGCCAGGGCCTAGGTTTTAAACTGGAAAGATGCCTCTTAACTCATTTTCAAAACAAGGTTCTTAATGCTAGCAGCTATGAGATGCTTACAGCACAGAGAACTGTTGAAGTGCATTCTTATAAAGCAAATGATCAGAAGTCTTAGGCCAGACCAATTCAACCATTTAGCTGTTGGTTTAATCTGGAGTTTCTCTTGTGACAGTTGACTTTCAGCAATGATACATTTTCCTGGAATTCTGGAAGCACTGAAAAATAATAAAGCTACACTGGATTCGGCAAAAGCAAGTCTTCTTAAACAAGGAAAGGAGTAAAAAACAAGGAAAAACCTTATATAGGAACAGTTGCTTAGCTTATTTACCAAGATGCATCTGTAGCTAAAATCGAAAGATCTCAAATGACACATGTCTAAAAGGTAATTATACAAAGATATGTCAAAATATATGAGAAGCCGGCTATAAATACAACAATAACACTCTATAGATAATGTTCATCATAAAAATCCATAAATTCACATTATACAATGAATATGGCAGCAGTAAATGTCTGACAAAATCAAAATAATATTTTTAGAACATTTACATCTTTATGACCAAAAATGAAATAAGGTAAACTTCTAAATCTCCTAGTAAATAACAGTCACTATTCTTTTGTGTTACCTATAGAAAAAAAAAACGGCAGAGATCGCAACAAACAACAGAACTCCCGATGAAATCAAGGGTATCACAGACTGCATTCACCTCTATCTACAAGCAGGTGTGCATAGGTGTTTCATCACAGTTATCTCAATCATAGTCATCTTCATCTCTCTAAGAAAATAACTATACTTTGCAGTTTAGACAAGTGTCTTTTAACAAAACGTGAGACAATTTGAATTAAACAATATTCAAGCCTAGTAGAAATTAATTATGACAGCAGTAAAAAACAAAACTTCAAAAGAATACCAAAATTATAAAACCTAACTTAAAAACATTCAGACCTAAACAGAGTGAAACTTAACTTTGCTTAATTTTATCAACATTTAATTTGTATCAAATGAAAATATAACTCAGTCTTACTCTGTTATTACAAAAAAGCAACTAAAAGTTTGGTATATACTTTTGAACATAATAGAACAGCAACATGGATTCACTATAGAAATGATAAGGATGCAACAAATACATCACAATTCTATGTCATCTGGCTTTGAGAATAACTCACAAAACCAGCAGATGTTACTGAAAATACTTATTTGTAGCAGGAATTTGCTTGGTATATGCTTAAGTTGCTTAGGATTTTAAAGTGCAGTTTTACTAGAGAAAAACCACAACACAGGATTTGGCAAGTTGTCATTCAGCTTTTGTAGCACTTTTCAAAAACATCAAGTCTAACTTTTAATTAAAATCTAAAGTCCAAATTGGTATATATGCTGCTACACATGTTTTTTATAGCAAAAAGACTCACGTTGAAATTACCTTATTAAAATTTTAGAAAAAAACAAGCAAATGGGTAATATATGGTTAACTTAACTTTGTCTTGTGCAGTGAAGTTCTCTTAGCTAATTAATTTTTAAACCATGAATATCTTCTGTAGGTAACATTAATTGGAAGGTCGTTTTATTAGTGGCTGTAAATCATTCAGTATTTTAACATTAGGTTTTAAACCTAATTATTGCAAGGTAACTTTTTACTTCTGTTAATATTCACCCTAAACATTTCTAAAGAGGGGTTTTTCAAATTTTCTAAAAGGATCACAATAATTTCTCCAGTAAAATTCTCTAAAACTGCAAGAACTCATAATTACTTAAAAACACAAAATTAACTCTCAAAGGGTATATAAAAACATTCTAAAAAAACCAATGAATCATAACTTTTTAACAAATTGGGTACTATCCTTGGAGAGGGAGTGGGGGGCGGGGGTGAACTGCCCGCTCTGATGCTGTTATCTCTAGAACGTTTGAGTGAAGTCTCCGTCATCCCCCACATGCTCTCACAGAGGGGAAAAACGGAGAGAAAAAAAACCTGACAAAGTTAACTTTAACAAATGCAGTTATTTCTCTCAATATTTCTCTCATTGTTCACAGACAGAGGGAAAAGGACATGATTTTACAAAAAGAGACGATGTTACACGAAAAGCCTCTCAGGGCCAGGTGGTAACAACGATGACCATTGCAGTTTATCAACTTTTAATTTCAGTAATGAATTATGAACTAGATATACCATATAGTTAGTGATTTTTTTACTATTTTTGTCCCCCTTTGAAGCTGTCTGAGCCATCTGTTTCTGTAACTGCTGATATTTGTCCCATGTGGCCTTGGAGCTTCTTCTGCAATGCCTCTGCCATGGGGGTGCCTTTGTTCTCCGTGCACGCTCCAGTGCTCCCCCCATGCCCCCCTGTGTAGTGTGGAAATCGATCTAAATCCAGCTTCTCTTCAAAAGTAGAGTTAATATCTTGTCCCTGTATGTCCACAATCAATTTAAAAACATGGCACATCTCCTTATTTTCTTCTCTCTGACTGTCCCTCCTTCTCTCCAAGGGCAGTATAGACAGGAATGCTCACCCAGCAGTGCGAGGTGGAGACAGCTGCTGCTGTGATGCAGGTAGAATTATGGGACTCACAGCCTGAGCAGATCTCGCTTTCACGTCTTTTAAGGTATTAATTACAATCTGCCAAGTTGGACCAAGAGACAGAGAGTCCTTGCTTTTCCCTGTAATCGTTTTCTCCCACAACTGGTCTCCTGTTTCTCTCCATTCTTCCACTGCAAAAAGCAATGGCAGGACCTGGAGATGCCCGTGCCCATTGCCTCTAGCCCATAAAACGAGCTTTTCAAGGTCCTTATCCTTGACTGCCCCTCCTTGTTTAATGATAATGTTTAGGAGCAGTATCTGTGCTGCTGCAAATTCATCCATGCTAGCAGCCCTGTGGATGGGGGGAGGTTCGTGACTCCTCCTCCCTGGGTGCCGAAGCCTAATTATCTCTTGTCTTCACCCCAGGCTCCTCTGTCCTGGTTTTCCCCAGCTTAGGCTCGCTTCCACGTCTCACCGCATGCAAACCCACCAACCCAGTTTGGATCCACTTCCACGTCTCCCCACTGCGCGAATCTGTTCTGGCCCCGATCTGCTTCCACGTCTCCCCACTGTGCGGACCTGCCGAGCTCCCTCTGCCCGCAAAGGGTCCCTGTTCGAGAGCCAGGTATTGGAAAACCACTCAGACTATTCACAGAGTCTTCACAGAAGTATAGCGAATGTAGTTTATTTCTATCTTTAGCACACTTTTATAGGGTTTGACAGGGTTTGTGGGGCTTAGCAAGCTACTGTTGGTTAGTACATAATTGTTTACATTCTTTTGCATGTACACAATGCCATTGTTTTTCTTTATTCTCGCTGTTCCAGGAGAGTTTCAAGGACACTGCCTTTAATATTGTCACCTGAATTAAAAGCAGGGTTGTGCAGACAGGCTTTTACTAAAATATCATCCTTTTACTCTATTAAAATATTTCCCTACATAGGGAATATAAATACAGTAAATACAGGATATGTTATAATACACAGAGTCCTAAGACTTTTCTTTTGTTGCCCGGGGTGTGTAGGGCATACGGGAAGAGAGGGAAATGGGTGCTTGTGCTCAGCTACCTGTCAGGGCATGCAGTGGTGCAGGGAAAATGGCCAGAAACCCTTGGCCTATGGTGGTTCTGCTGAAGGCACAAGCCCTGTCCCAGCCAGGAAGCGCCATCTGTGTCCTGCTGCCCGTGTGGTGCTGCCTGGATTGCTGAGAGCTCCCAGGTGCCTCTTGATCCAGCTCCTCTGGAGCTCCTGTGGGGCTGAGGCGCTGCTGCTGGGCCAGGCTGGGGGAGACCCTGAGGGAACAGGGCACTGGGAGGATGTAAATGGATGAGGGAGCGTGGAGACCCAGACGGGACAAAACCATGGGAAGGCATGAAAGGGATGTGTGGAGGCTGGAGGCTCCAAGGGGACAGGAGGCCGCTGAGGGGCCGGGTTGGTGGGAAGACCTGAGGAATTGGGTGTCAGAGGCCATAAGCAGCTCCCGAGCAGCTGCCTTGTTCCTGACACCCAGCTGCTCTGGTGCTTCCCCTAAATGTCTCCCAGGCCTGCAGCAGAAGCCCTCGAGGCTGGGACACCACCCCTCCAGGAGGGTGGGGACAGCCCAAGATGCCCAGGCTGGGCTGGCTGGGGACATGCAGGGCAGGGTGGTGCTGCCAGGCCATGGCCACTGGGTGCCTGTGATAAGGGGCAGTGGGCAGAGGCAGGGCTGGCCGCCAGCCCAGGACCTCACGGCTGCCCAGGCCACGGTGCTGTGACCGAGGCTCCCCTGACACAGAGCTCAGGGCCTGCAGAGCTGCTGCCACCATGGGGAGGGTGGCGATGTCTCCTCGAGCAGGGCTGCAGAGTCGCTGCTGCTGAAGAGGCTCTGGAGCCCACAGAAACAGCAGCAGAGTGGGCACAGGAACAGCAGCAGCCCCAACGTCGGCACCTGCACAGTGAGGTGTCCACAGCAGCCAGGTGCCAAACAGGGGGAGGCTGTGGGCACAGCTGCCTTTGGTTTGGCAAAAGGCTTCAGCAGAGTTGGCCACAATGGCTTTCTCTTCACTTGCAGCCTCACAGCAACACTTGGCAGCTTCAGCTGCAGCCTGTGCCCCTGACTGACTTGGATGGCCGTGCTTGAGGGCAGGCTCGCCTTCCACACTCAGGTGTCCCAAGGCAGCGGCATCAGCGCCATCGTGAGAGAGAGACTCTGATGAGGCACGAGCCCTGCGCTGCAGCTGCCCTCCCTCTCTTCTGTCCAGGCACCTTAAATACACATGAAACAATATCCTGGACTTGCTTGGAATCAAGGAAGAAACGGCATGTGCTGAAAAAAAGCAGGGATTTACATGGTTCAGTTTTCCACTCCACTTGGAGAATCACAGAATTCCAGAGCACTTTGTGTTGGAAAGTATCATAAACATCGTCCAGTTCCAACCACCCTGCCATGGGCACAGGTGGTGTGCAGACACAACTGTCACTAGAATTGGAAGAACACTTTTCCATGTTGACCTTTTCCTCTTCTGGATTTCAAGCAAAGATGAAAAAATCATCTGGTGAATCACAGGTGAATATTGTAGCTCACAGAATTAGGAGCAGGAGTCTCCAGTGGTCCATGGTGTGTCCATTCAACCATTGTTAGATCGTCCAGTTGGACTCAGCCCGGTGCAGCCTGGGCACAGGCACCAGGCTGGTCCATTTCAGCATCCCAAAGTCTTTGTGGCTCCCTGTGCACCCATTGCCTCCTGAATCCATTCTTGAATTCCCAGTTACTGCTGTGCAGGACATGAGAACACAGGAATAGCTTGTTTGGCTCATTCTTGTGTTTGCTGCTCCTGCCTAAAGGAATCATCAGGACTATATGCTGATGTAAAGTTATAGCCAAACAGCAAAGACTTTTTCTGTAATGTCTAATAGTAAAACCTTGTGTGACTCTTCAGTCACTCTAAAATCCAGGGTGAAAATGACAGCTTTGGTGTGTAAGAATCCTAGAAATTTTGACATGTGATTTTTCTAGTCCAGGATTTTAATGCCAATGTGGAAACTACAAAAATATTAAAGCTTGTTTTCATTTTGAAATGGCATCAGGACACCTACAGGGGACAGAGTATGACCCCAGGGACAGTACTTGGCAGTTCATGGCTTCAGATGTGGGAGATAAATATTTTGCCTGGGTTCAACCTGAAGATCAAGTTTTTCAGGGTTTTGATTGACTGGTCATTGCAGGTAAATTTAATAAATTCAAAAGGATGTAAAAGCACAATTTCTGGAGAATGTGCACTAGGGAGAAAATTGGGAGAAAACCTTGAACACAGCCAGCAGGCTCAGGAAAAATTTTAAAAAGTTAAAATTAAAAATAGATGTAGCTCTGTGACTGTTCAGGTAGGACTCTTTGTGTCTGGGGGAAATGTTTGCCTTGTATCAGCTGCAACAGAGACAGACATGCAGCAACTGGGGCCTTGAACATCAGAGAGTGGGCTAATGTTTCTCCCATTAAAACAGACAGAAGTTCACACTGAAACATGACAGTGCCTCCGTACAATCTAACCATCCTAGGAAACTCAGCAGCTGATGGTGTTTTTGTGCTACTGCAAACCCCTTCTGTTAGCGTTCAGGAACACACATAATCACAAACTGATTATATGCAGGTGCTTTATTGAAGCATGCAGGACCTAGGGGTATCAGCAACCCAAATCTAGTTCCATCGTCTCTGCCCAAAGTGCACATATTTATACAATTTCAGCTGTAACAGTAATCACTATAACAACCTTATCAATATTGCTTCATTAATAAATCTTCATTAACTTTAGCAATATTGCTTCATGAGAGTTAGCTCATCCTTGTACGAACATGTACAGATCTTATCTCTGGGTGGGTATCTTGGAGACCCCAAGTACCAACTCCCTTTACCGTAAAAATTTCAGCTTGCTAGACCATCCCTAATACCAAGCATTCTTGAGGCCTACCTCTACAAGATTTTAAGAAACATTTTCCGAAACTAATTTAACCCCATAGTAACACTTCCATGGAAAACCTCATTCCATGAATGAGCAACATCATCTGACAGATAGCAAGAGTTGTCAGCAGTTGCTACAGGAGCTCCAGCCAACAGCCCATGCAGGAAGGAGCCCAGTCCCCAATACATATGGGCTTTGGCTGCCCTCTGGCACAGAAGGCCCCCAGGGGCACAGGTCTCTGGGGCAGGAGATGGGCACCAGCACTGCCAGGGCTGGGGTGGGGTGGCAGGTCTGTGTCGGTGGGGACTCTGCCACACCTGCTGATTTCTGAGCTAGCTGGGCCCCAGGGCTCAGAGCAGCATTCGTGCCCTGGCCCACACGTTCCTTGTCTGTGTCACACCTGTGGGTTTACAATGGCCACCAGCAGGGACGTGTCCCAAGGAGGCTGGGCCAGCTTCTGTGCAAGGCCCCGTGCCCTTCCTGCTGTGGCTGCGTCGGCAGCCCTGGGGGCTTCTTCTGCTGCCCTGAGCCTGCAGAGCAGGGCAGCGTTTGCTGATGGTTTGAGGCGTTCCTAAAGATCTGGTCAGGCTGTCTTAGACACTTTGGGCAAAGGATTCCTTCCAACCTGGGCCACTTTGGGGGGGATGGGGGCGGGGGGAACCAGGGCAGGTGGCAGTGTGTGCAAGGGCCATTTGTGACATATGGTCACCATGGGATGGAAATGGACAGGGTGTCAAAGGGCCCTTTGTGACACGTGGTGACATAGCAGCTGGTGGTGACAGGACCACGCCACAGTGCTTGGTGCACGCGACAGGACAGGACGCGCCAGAGCGGTGCTGTGAGGAGCCCCCACACAGCACACTCGTTTGTGTCTGACCCGGAGCTTTTCTGAGCAGTTATTCCTGCAGGTGACCTCAAGGCCAGACCACAGGACTTGCTGACCCGTGGCCTTGCTGAGGCTTCTCTTCTGCAGGTGCCCTCGAGGGCAGACCGTGGGACTTGGTGACCCGGAGCTTTTCCGAGCCATCGCCCATCCCTGCAGTCACTGCCCTTGAGATCAGACCACAATCCTTGACGAGGAGCCTCCTGTCCTTGTGGCAGGAGCCCTCAAGACCCAAGTGCAGGACTTGCTGTCCTGCAGTCTTGCCAGGACTGACTTCAGTCTTGCAGGTGCCTTCCAGGCACGACTGCAGGACTTGCTGCCTCTGAGCTTTTCTGAGGCATCTCTCCTGCAAGCAGCCATAAACCAGTCACTGCCATGGAGCAGCGACCCCCAAGAGTGCCCAAGTTGGCCTGGGTCGAGGAGGAGGAAGAGGAAGGCCCTGGAGCTACCCCAGCACAGGACACTGAAGAGGTGCAGCACTTTGAGCCACTGCAGGAGGGTGAGTGGCAGAGCTGGGCATCAGGGCTCTGCCTGTGGCCAGCTTGGCCACATCCCATCCCATCATGTCTTGTCCCTTTCCGTTCCCTCCCGCCCCTTCCCATCCCTTGGGGACGTGCCCACAGAAAGAATGGAAGAAAGCCTGGGGCTACCCCACCAACAGTGGCCACACTCCACCCCCTGAGGCATCCCAGGGCTGTCCCTGCCTGGGGAGTGCAGGGCTGGACTGCGTTCTCCGGCCTCTCCCGCAGCCTCTCAGCTCTGGCTGCTCTTTGCCAGATGCAGCCATGGACCAGACTCAAGAGCAGGACCCCGCCTGTGGCCTCATCCGCAGAACAGCGCAGGTACCTGCAGCCATCCCCACCTGGGCTGGGCCTGCTCAGCCCAGCACCATGCTTGGAGCACTCCATGCAATATTCCTCTCTTCCTGCCCTTCCTTCTCCTGCCCGACTTACAAATTCATCAAGTGCACTTGGCAGGAAGAGACCAGCGTCATGGGCACTGGGTCCATGGAAAACAGTGACGTCTACACCACCGACACCAGTGCTGCCATGCTGGAATTGATTTTGGAGGAGGGTGTTTCCATTCCAGAGCAAGTAAGCAGCCTGTGGCCAGGGTTTGATCCTCCAGGGATCGCTTGGCCTCCCAAGCCACACCTGCTCATCACTGTAAGCCTTTGAGGCCATTGCAGCGTGGTGAGAAGGGAAGCTGGGGACATTCCTGACTCCCTCTGGCAGCTTTCCAAGTCTCCCTGTGTCTTCTCCAGGTGCCTGCCATGGTGAGGTACATCCACCAGTGGCTCATGGCCAATGAGTCTGCTGAGCACAGGCTGAACAGGACCCTGCTGGATCTGACTGAGGCACAGCCCGCTGATGTGGTCATTGCTCTCCTGCGTGTGGCCCCAGCGTGTGACAGGTATGGGGCCCACGTGCCCAAAGGGCTCAGGGCTCCTCAGCCCATCACCCTGTACAGCCTGGCCCAGGTGTCTGACCAACAGAGAGTTCCAGGGCCCTCTGGCTGCTCCCTTTCCCAGCCCTGCTACATCGGCCCCTGAGCTTGCTGCCATGCCATGCCCCCTCAGGACCCTGACCCCCACAGGGCTGGGCTGCCTGGGTGCTGCTGCTGCTGGCGAGGGGCAGTGGGCAGAGGCAGAGCTGGCAGCCAGCTCCCCACTGCTGCCCAGGCCATGGGGATGTGTTTGAGACCCCCGTGAGACAGAGATGTCACCCCACAGAGCTGCTATGACCATGTGGAAGACGATCATGTGCTCGAGCAGGACTGTGGAGCCAGTGCTGCAGATACTCCTCGATGTGCTGGGGAACTGGCCAGAGCACAGCACGTGCACCTCCGATGGGGACAACACGGGTGTCTTTGCCCTGGCTGTGAGTTTCTGCAACTGGCCTTTGCTCACCCCATGGCCAGCCGTGTCTTCAGCAGCTGTTTCCTCCTTCTCCCACTGCATCTCCCTGCCTCAGGCACCGGGCTGAAACCTGGCCTAGGGGCAGCTTCAGGGCCACCAGGCCCGATGTTCCCCCTGTGTCTCCCCCAACCTCTCCCTGCCACGCTCAGGCCCTGCCACAGACACACCTCGGCACTGAGTGCTGTCTCAGGGTGCTTTGTCCTCTGCAGGCAACTGTGGTGATGTGGAAGTTCCTTCAGGTGCCCTGTGTCCCACGTGTAGTGAATGTGTATTTCCCCTGCCTCTTTGTGCATCTGCTCTTCCAAGTGTTCTTCAGCACTTTGGATATGCCAGAGGAAGTTGATACCTTCTGGATGGGATGCCAGGAGCAACATGGCCTTGCCACCAGCCCCAGCAGGTGCTCCATCCCACTCCTCCTGTCCCTGCCATGTCCCCATGGCAGGAGCCAGTGCTCCCATCGTGACCTGGGCCTTGCTGTGCACACAGGTTTGCAGTGCAGACCCTGAAGTCCCTGCTCTGCCTTCTCCGGTGTGAGCATGTGGTTCTGGAAGTGGAACGCAAGTGTGGCTGGGACACGCTGCTCTGTGCTGACACCCACCACTATGCCGTGGGTCTGCTGGCCAGGTGAGACCCCCTTCTCCCCACTGCCTCTGGCATTTGTGCCCTGTGTGTCCGGGTGCCCCACACCATCCCAGTGGTTGTGGGCCCAAGGGACTCGTCACGAAGGAACAACCAAGGAGACTTCAAAAGGCTGGGAGAGGAGGCTGCCCAGGAGCAGCCACCTCCCCAAGGGCCCACGTCCCCTTGCAGGCTGGTGGGGAAAGATCAGCCCTCTGTGAGTCATTCCTGGGAGAGCTTTACAGCTGCTGGCTCAGAGTTTTGCTTCCTCTTTCTTCCTTTCAGAGAAATGTGCTCTTCATCCGTACACTTGTGTTCCGGGGTAGCATTCTACCTGCTCAGCCTGCTCAGCAAAGAGATGCCATTCTGGGATTTTGCTGCCCTGGCATTCCTTGTAGAGGTGAGCCTGAAGGCCAGCTGCTTTCCAGCTCTCTGCCCTCTCACAGCTGCAGCTGCCTGGGATTTCGCTGCCCGTGCTCTGTGCTGCTGCCAGGGCCCAGCTCTGTGTGGTTCTGGCCTCCTGCCAACCAGCTCCCCTCTCACTGCCCTGTGCCTTTCAGGTCCTGGAGTGCCTGGACTTGACTGAATGCAGTGACAGCATCCTGGACATCATGTCAAACCATCTGCAGAGCGAGTGCAGGGAGAGGCAATGCTTGGCACTCAGAGGCCTCCTAGTGCTTGGCAAGAATCCCCTGATGGTGAGAAGGGGACAGTGGCTGAAGCCATGCAGGCAGCGTAGGGATGGCGAACGCAGTCCTTGGGCTTAGCTGAGCTTCAGACATTGAGGCAGCTGCTCCCAGCTCTCCTGCCTCCTGGCTCAGCTGCCCGAGTGCTTTAGGACCAGCCTTTGGCCTCTGGGCCCTGCAGCAGCAGGGTGGGGTTTCACAGACTTCTCTTCCCCACAGGCCAAGAAAATGTGGAGCCTGACTGAAAACCTGCTGGAGCTCCTGCAGGAAAATGATAGTGACGTGGTCAGGATGACCATGGTTCTTCTCAAGTATTTGTTCCTGTATAATAGTGCCCCGATAGCCATCCCCATCGCCCGGCAGCTGGCTGAGGTGCTCCTGCCACTGTTTGACAATGTAAGGTTCTGTGCCCTCAGCCACGGCCACTGGGTGCTGCCCAGACACTTTGTGCCCTGTGCATTTGCAGGCCGGTCCGAAAGGGGCCCGAAGCAGGCAGTGCTGAAGTCTTTTTTCCTTCCTTTCATACAGGATGATAGCCAGGTGCAGCTGTGCTCCTTGTTTGTATTTCAAAAGATGATAGATTTATTAATGGAAGAGGGAAGAAAGGCCCTGAAGTCATATGTGTGCCAGAGCCTGCTCCCACTCTTCTTCCACTGCCATGACCAGAACCAGCATGTGGCAGAGGTGAGGACACCTGGGCTGCTGGTGGCACCCTGGGAGAGGGCTCGGCTGCCTCCTGCCCTGGCACCTCCAGGCCTTGGCACACAAATGCGGGTCCTGTGCCTGGGCTTGTGGGGCCATCTCCGGGTCTCTGCTGCTCTCCAGACATCCCGGGAAACGCTGCATTCTTCAGCCAGATTCCTAAAGAGGAGGGATATTGAACAGATGCTGCAGCTGGATAAGAAACTCTGGAAGTTCAGCGAAGGCCTGGTAAGGACGGCCTGGGCGGCCCAGCCTCAGCCTAGAGAAGCCCCCTGTCCCCGGTGCCCAGTGTGTGGGGCTGGCAGCTGCGCCCCTGCCCACTGCTGCACCCGGGAGCAGCACGGCTTCTTCTCCAGGCTCCTGTGGCCACGAGTCGGGTATCGATGGAGCCCCGAGCCACTGGGGCTGCGGGGCGGGGCGGCACCGCGGCTCCCCGGGCAGCAGCCGGCCCTCTGCCCCCTCCAGAGCCCGGCGCCAGCGGCTGCTGGCCGGGCCTCAGGGCTGGGCGGGCAGGGGAGGCCGGGGCTGGCCGCAGACAGCGCCCGGCCGAGGGGCAGAGCCCGCACCAACCCTTCCCTCCTGCCGCTCTCTGCAGCTGGCACAGGACAGGAACCGAGCGGTTGAGGACCTGCACCGGGCCCTGCTGTACCTGCAGAGCCCACAGGAGTCCCTGCGAGCGGCGGCCATCAGGTTCATGGGTGAGCCACGAGCCCGGGCTCCCTCCCCGCCCCGCCGCAGCTCGGCCCCAGCCCCGGCTGCTGCCCCGGCAGCGGCACCCGGGCCCGGTGTCCTGGAGCCCCGGCTGCCCTCGGGGCTGCTGCCGGCCTCTGGCAGCCGTGCCCTTGGGCTGAGTCAGGATGCGGCAAGGGCCCGGGCTGAGCCCTGCCGGGGCGGGAGGGCGTGTGGCCCCAGGGCTGGCAGCGGCACTGGCAGGGAGCTGTGCCGCTGGGGACCTGACAGGCTCTGTGTTCCCAGGGATGGCCGGGGAGCACCTGAGGGAGAAGAAGAAAGAGATGCTGCTCATTTGTGAGGGTGAGTGAGGGCAGCAGACTGTCAGCGGGGCTGTCGGGGAGAGCTGCAAGCCGTGGCCTGGCTGTGGAGGGCTCTGCTCCCTGTGTGGATGAGGGGCGGCGTGGGCAGAGCACACCGAGATTTCAGGGGCACGTGGGGCATTCGTGGCCAGCAGCTTCGGGCTGATCCCCTTGGTCCCTGCTGGCCATGGCAAGAGCCGGCTGGGATGGCCCTGGCAGGGGGCTCTTGCTGGGCCCCCGCAGGTCTGGGATCTGACCGTGGCTCTGTTTGTCTCTCTTCCAGCCCTTGAAGACACAGCATATGACAGCAGCCTGGAGGTTGGAAGCCTGGCACTTCAGACATTGTGCCTTCTCAGGGCAGGAGACCACGCTTCGATCTCCACATTCCAGAGGCTGCGAGATCAGCTCTGCAGGGCATGGAGGTCACGGCCTCGTCTGTCTGGCCTCAGCTGGCTGCGCTGCTGGAGCTCTGCAGAGAGCTGATCTGGGAGGCTCTGTCTGCTGGGGCCACATGAGCAGCCAGCAGGGACTTTTTTCGTTCAAGATTGTTCTTTTCTTTTTTGTTTTGCTTTAGTATGTAAATAATATAGGATATGTTATAACAGACAGACTCCCAGGAGCTTTCTTTTGCTGCCCAGGGTGTGTGGGGCATAGGGGAAGAGGGGGAAAAGGGTGCTTGTGCTCTGCCAGCTGCCCAGGCATGCAGTGGTGCAGGAAAGATGGCCAGAAGCCCCTTGGCCTTTGGTGGTTCTGCTGAAGCCACAAGCCCTGTCCCAGCCAGGAAGTGCCATCTGTGTCCTCCTGCCTGTGTTGCTGCCTGCATTGCTGAGGACTCTGTCATGATCCGCTAACACAGGCGGGAGTCATGAGAGATTCGTTTGATCTCACAGTGCAAAAGGACACAAAGGGATTTCAGTTTAAATCACAGCAATAGTGCACTTTTATTTTAGTGCCAACAACAGGAGTTATAGCTGCTATGGTTTTTTGAAGGAGAATTGCTGTAGGTTTATGTGATTCTGGAAGGCCTCGAATTAAAGGGGTCATCATTTCATAGGTAATTGCATTGGTGATTCATAGCCAGTAGTTAATTTTCTGTCATGTATCATTTGCAAGCAGGCAGCTTTGTGCATGTCTGCCAGTAGTTGGTCAGGAGTACCAACTATAGCTACAGGGTCTCCCCTTTCCAATGGATTAAGCCCTGCTGCCCAATAAGCTGCACGCTGAGTTAGGGACCACGGGTTACATCTGTCTCCTGCTGTTGAGAAGACCCCATGTCCCCAGTACCCACTGGCTTCTTGTTCTGTCAGTCAAATCTGATCTCCTCCAGTGAGAGATGCAGTATGTATTCTGTCTCTGACTCGTGAGGGAGACGCCCGTACTCTTTTTTCAGTTTAGCCAATTCAGTAGCAGTGTACAGGATTTCTTTAGTGGTTGTATGCGAATCAAGACCTTCATCATTGATATGATTATATTCTGTTTTAATTAAAGGTTTCAAGCTAGGACAGCAGTGGTCCCCACAACTTTTCATCAGTTCTTTTTGAGGCTAAATTTGATTAATGAGAGGGGTTTCCCTCTCCACTGTTTCTTTGGTAAGTATTCTTTGAATTTTTAACCCATTGCTCTCTTCGGGCCACTGTCAAGAGATGGATCTCATTCCTTTCTTCATCTAATTGTTTTTGCAAAATTTCAACTAGTTTTTGAAAGGAGTCCATTCTAGTTCTTTCCTCACCTTTTTGCTTAAAGCAAATTTCTATAGCTGCTGTAAGACAAGCTCCCAAAACTGAGCAGAGTATATATTTTTGCCAAGTAAAAGCCTTTGGAACTCCTACTGGAGATCTCCTCCTCATCCTTGTCTCCACCGTGAGCCTACCAATATCCTTGTGCCGTGGAGCATTTGCTCTAAGCCGCACCTTGGGTCACCCCGCTCCCGAGTGTCACGATCCACTAACACAAGTGGGAGTCGTGAGAGGTTCGTTTGATCTCAGAGTGCAAAAAGGACACCAAGGGATTTCAGTTTAAATCACAACAGCAGTAATGCATCTTTATTTTAGTGCCAGCAACAAGGGTTATGCGATAGAGGATAGGGAGAGAGAGAGGGAGAGAGGGATAAAGAGGCAAAATGCAAGGAGAAAAAAGGAGGGAGTTATAGCTACCAAAAGACGAGACAGGGTCACTGGTGTCTTCTTCCATGGGGAGATCTCTCTCGAAGAAAGTAACTTGGAAAAGTCATTTTTACAGTCTGTTTCAAAGCAAGGGGCAGCTGGCCAAGAGGTGCGGAAATTCCTCGGCGATTTTGATGAGACCCCTTGCTCTGGGAAGCAGGTGTAAGGTACAGAACAGGCCGCTCCTTACAAGTCCCTGCTCAGCAGCAGGAATGAAGGCAGTGTACCTTGACAGCACAACAAGCACACCTGCAAACCATCACCTGGCAAGCTTCCACCTCAACCAGGCCAGAACCCCTGCACAAAGTTCCTTGGGGTCTTCAGTGTCTTGGTCTCTGTTCTTGCAATGGTTGTGAGGCAGATGAGGGAAACTTCAGACTGTCTCTTATACCCTAGTAACCCCAAATGACTCAAATTACCCCAAATTACCACAAATAACCCCAAATTACTCTAAAGGACCACTCTGACCCCACACCTGACCCCAAATGACCCTTCTGGCCCCACACCTGATCCCTCAGGACACAGACATTTACCCCCTGCTGAGCTTGGTCCTATACAACCCCAAATCCTTCAAAAATCCCCAAAATTTGACTCTGGGAACTTCCTGGATGAGCAGGTCAGTTCCAGCGCAACGAGGCCTTTGTGCCCTTCTTGGCCAGTGGGCACCCCAAAAATCCCATAAATCCTTGGGGTTGGGTCCTAAATCCTTCTGGAATCCCAAAAATCCCCAAATTCCTTTGCGGTGGGGCCCTACATTCTTTTGGAATCCCAAAATTCTTCTGGGTGGGGACCCCAGACCTATTTGGGACCCCCACCCCTGAAACCCCCAGACCATTTTTGGACCCCAATCCCAAAGCTCCCAGACCCTTTAGGGACCCCCCAGACCCTTTCTGGGGTAGCCCAGACCCTTTTGGGATCCCGTAGCCCCCAAAGTCCCCAGACCCTTTGGAATCCCCTAGGCCCTTTTGGAATCCCCAACCCCTGAAACCCCCAGCCCCTTTTGGGACTCCCAGCCGCTTTTGGGACCCACAGCCCCTCTAGAGACCCCGCTGGAAAATCCCCCTAAATCCACCCCAAACCCTGCCCCAAAATGGGGAATCCTCCCTGAGACCCCTCCCCAAATTCAGGCCTCCCCAAAATGCCCCTTCTCAATGGGATCAGGACCCTTCCCCATCAATGGAAATTCTCCCAAAACCCAAAAAATTCTCACCAAATCCCCTTCCCAAAATCAGAACCCTCCCAGGACCCCTGAATTTCCCCCCAAACCCACCAAATTCCTCCCTAAAAATACCAAAATTCCTCACAAATCACCCCCAAAACCCCCCCAAACCCCCATACTCCCCCCAAAGTCCCAAATCTACCCAAGACTCAAAATCCCACCCCAAAACTCCAAATTTCCTCCCAAACCCAAATTTCCCCTCAAAACCCCAGAATTCATCAAAACCCCCAAAATCTCCCCACCCCCCAAATTTCCCCCAAACCCACCAAATTTTCCCCCCAAACCCCAATTTCTTTCCCAAAACCCCAAATCCTCCCCCTAAGAAACACAATGTTCCCCCTAAAACCCCAAATTTCCTCCCCCTACACCCAAATGTTACAAAAAAATCCTAAAATTTCTGCCCTAACCCCTCGAAATTCCCCCAGGACCCTCAAAGTTTCTCCCCAACACTCCAAATTTCCCCCCAAACCTCTGAATTCCCCCCAGATTCCCCAATTCCACCTCAAAACCTGGGAGACTTCCCCGCAAAAAAACAGCAACTCCTCCCCAACCCCCCCCCCCCAAAATCGCAACTCCCTCCCCAAAAATCACCAGAAAAGTTGTGAACGAAAATTTTTTATTTCATATTTTTCACACCTTGGGATGGGGGGAAAACACCAGAATTCCTGTGATTTTTGATTTTTCCTGTTTTTTGGGGGGATGGGCGTCTCCCCAACTTTTCTAGCCCCCCCAGGCGACCCCTCCCCAAAATTCCTGCCCCTCAGCCCCCCAAATTAAGTGCAAATAAACTAAAAGAGGAAAAAAGAAAAAAAAGAGGGGAAAAAGGTAAAAATAAAGAAAAACAGAAAAAAAAAAAAGGAAAAAAAAATATTCTCTTTACCCCATTTGGGGGGAGGGGGACAAAGGATATATCAGGGGAGGGGTCAAATTCCCAGGAAAAAATTGAGGGACCATTCAAAAAAATTGGGGGACCCCTCCCCCCCAAAAAAGTTCATTTTGAAAAATGCCAAAACCAAAAAAACTGGCAAAAAAAGGCAAAAAAACCTGAAAAATCTGGGGGGAACCCCCAAAAAATGCATAAAAAATGGGGGAACTCCCCCTTGAATCAAAGGGATTTTTGGGAGTTTTTTTCCCAAAAGCAGTGGGTTTTTGGGTGTGGCAGGGGAGGAGAGGTCCCCTGCAAATTCCTGGGGGTGTCCCCAAGACACCGTCTGCAGAGGCAGCGGAGGGGAACAAAAAGGCCATTTTAGGGAAATTAAGGGAATTTGGGGAGAATTGGGCGAATTTTAGGGAATTTTGGGATTTTTGGGGTGTCAAGGGCAGGTTTTGAGTTTGCAGGGTCTTGCATTCCGGGGCTGCAGGATCATGTCCAGGGAGGCCACAGTTACCAGGAACCAGCATGGGACACCAACGAGACAGGATTCTGCTCAGGAAACCATTTATACAGCTCAGGAACACTCAGATCCAGAGACAGCCCCGAACAGAGGCAGGGAGATGGGTTTTGAGAACCAGGGTGGAGTTCAAGGTCAGGGACCACCGGGAACACAGCAAGGGAGAAACCCCAGGGGCCCAAAGCCAATCAGAAATCCCTGGGCTGCCACCCCACAAGGGGTCCAGGGTGGAGTTTCTTCCTGGGCTCGCAGGGCCCATCCTCAGAGGCAGAGGGATGGAATTCCCTCTTGCCCATGCCTCTCACTTTAACTATATTCATTTGAAACTAAATCTTAGCCTCCCTGGGAAAGGGCACCTCACACAAAACCTCACTCAATAACAGGCTACCGCTCCCTTTGTCATCCCCAAATTCTGGCTGTCTCATTCCAGACCCCACCCCACCTCCCCAGTCCCAACCCATCCCATCCCTGCTGGACATCAAGACCCACTTCCCAAGCCCGATTTCCCCCATTTCACACCTCCCAATCCCCATCCCACCCATCCTGCCCCACCCAATGCCCATCTCACCCCTCCTGATTTGCATCCCACTTCACCCAATCCCCTTCCAACCCCATTCCACCTGATACCTTCAGAAGGCTGACCTAGAACAGAGGATAGACAGAGTTAAGAATAAAGTTTATTAAAAGGCCTTAAAGGATACACCTTGGGCAGTACAAGAGCCTGGCCAAAAGTACACCCAAGATGGACCAAAAATGGTCACAAAAATGGACAAATGATCACAAGGTCTCACATTTTTAGAAGTTTAGGTTCATCTGCAGATTGGGGTTCATTGTCCAATTACAGCTTCAGATGACGAAGTCCTGTCCTTCTTGTTTTCTCTCTTCAGTCCACCCTTGTTCATGCTTTTGGGCCTGGAACTTGTAACAATTGTCCTTGGTATCAAGCTAGAAAAGGAATTGTTTTGTCTACCTACTCTGTGAAGAGAGCTCACTAACATTAATATGAAGTTCAAAACTCCAAACCTAGGCACTGCAGAATATGAAAAATATGAAAGCTAATACTTAGGACATCACACCCTGAGGGGCTGTGGAATCCAGTAATTTTGGGTGGGACTGAGTCGTTTTCAGTGGCATTGAGTGGTTTTGAGGTGACAGATCAAAGCCTCTAGGCTCTTTGAGTGCCAAGAAATGGAGACAACTCCACCAAATACCCCCAAAATCCCCAAATACTCCCAAGTATCTCCTTGAATCCCAGATTCCCTTCAAGCACTAGTGAAAAGTGAGGCTTTAGATGCCTTTGATGAATTCATAGATTTTGCCCCAACTTTGTCTGTTTTACAGGAATGCAGATGAATCAAAAGATAGAACCAAACCAGAATGACCACCAGCCCGGTGTGTTCCCAACATAGATCACTGGGAACGTGGGTCATCAGGGCTCTGCCCAACGTGGGGCCTCTGATGGGGGATGGAGCTGGGGCAGCACACGAAGCTCTTCGTGCACTTGGGGCACTTGCAGGGCTTCCTTACCAGTGCCTCCGTTTGTGTCTGGTCAAGTGAGATCTCTGGGTGAAGCTCTTCCCACACTGGGGACACTCGTAGGGCCTCTCCCCAGTGTGGATGCACCGGTGGTTGATGAGGGCGGAGTTTCGCTTGAAGCCCTTGCTGCAGTCGGGGCAGCGGAAGGGCCTCTCCTCTGTGTGAATCCGCTGGTGCCTGAGGAGATCTGAGCTGGTCTGAAACCTTTTCCCACACTCGGGACCACACTAACGTTTTCCCTTCTTTCCTGTTAACTCAAGGTGATGATGTTTCAATACGCTGCAGACTGAGTACCGGATCCCACACTGAGCCTCTACACAGTCAAGTCGCCGGATCTTGTAGCCAGGTTAAATCTCGTGAAACTCGGAATCAAGATTGTTGGCTGAATTTAACGGCTGTACAATTGTCCTCCAACGTTGTGTGTGGTAAAATGAATACCAAATATTGGGGAGAGCTTAATGTTCATGTTGTAGTACCTACCACACAGCCACCAATTAGATTGACTCCAAAAATTTCTGAACCTGGACCCTATGTAATCAGGAAAACTGGCCAACAACAAATGCTATTTAATCCAGCATGGTCTATCAAACTGTGATAGACTGGCATTTAAGAAAACAAAGAGAAACACCTAAGGAAGTTAAAACCGCTGGAGGCTGAGACAGGGGTGCCGCGACTACCCTGAAGAAGCCGTCCTGAAAAGGACTGCCCAGGGGCTTAGGCACGTCCTCTGCCCGGTGAGTGATTTCAGCTCAGCGGCAGCGTGCAGGCAACGCGGAGAGAGACACTAGAGAGCTGTATGGCATTCCACTGAGAAATAGCCTGTATTATAGCAGGGCCCTCAGTGAAGGGAGCCAGTGACAGCAGCTCCAGGGAAAAACCGGGGTATTTATAGAGAAGGAGAGGGGCGGGGGAAACTTGGATACATGTATCGGGGTGGATTGATAGGGAGGGAAACCAATGAGGTGTAACAAATTAACATGTTCAACTCTAGGGCCTCTGGGAGTGACACTTTTTCTCTGCATGACATAAAGTGTCTCGCCTAGGGAGAAGCTCTCCAGGGGAGAACCAGGATTTCTGAACTGGCCGGTTCCCTGGCCTCCACAACTCCCCCTGCTTTATTTAATAAAAAGGCATCTCCCAGAGACCTAGTTATCAACCTTTTAAAACAGGAGAAAACACACAGAACAATAACGATAATTTAAAAAATCCAAAAGATGTTTTTAAGGAGGGAGGCAACCCATCCTTTGAGTCCCCAGCTGCTCAAAAAGTCCTCAAACCACTGGGGCTCCTTTTCGGCCTTGAGTTCCTGAACCGCATGTTGGAGTCTCTGGATGCAAGTGTAGATGCCTTCACTGTGACTTGATAGGTTGAAGCAGCACAGTCCATCGAATCCTGGGGCTGTGCTACTAGCCTGGCATCCACAGCTGATGTTTTCCGGAGCATCCAGATGGTCAGGAACTCAAGGATGGTTTTGCTCTCCATTTTCTATAACAGAACATAAAAAGATCAGCTCTGACTTTTGGGGGGGGCTATTTTCTTTTCCCCTTTCTCTCCTGCCTCCCCCCTTTTTTTCTGAAAAAAGAAAAAAAAATATATATAAGCAGGGAATGGGTATTGGGGATGAGGTAGTTGATTGCTGGTGGGGCCATTTTGTGTAGAGGGGGACGCATGGCTAAGGCACCAGCAGTAGCAGCATTAAGTTGCATCTTTGTGCAAATTAGCAAGTGAGTAGTTCAAGGGTAGGTATTTAAGGTGAGAAAAGGAAGAGGGGGAGGGAAAAGGGAAGGGAAAGGAGTTAGAGGAACTTGTGCGTTTCACAGTGTCGAGCTGTACATTGGCTCTTGTCATTTGGCAGTTTTGGTGGCACGACGATTTGGTTTATATGAAGTGGGTGGTCTGGCGGTAAGCTGTGTCGGTCGCCATCTGATCGATGGGCTGGTGGCAGGCCGGCTCGGTGGGCTCCGGCAACGTCTCCATCTCCAGGCTGCGGTGTCTTGTTGTTTTTGAGAACCTGTGTGGGTCACAGGAGATTTTGATTGATCTGGTTCTGGTGCAGGGTTTGCAGGGCCTACGTATGGTTTTATATGTTTCCCTGGGAGCCACCTAGGACCAGATGGTGTCGACACACAAGCATACCCTCTCCCCCAGGTAATCAATGGGAAAGGTCCCAGTGTTTGCTGTGATTCAGGGTCTTTGATCAGCACCAGAGGCTTCTCCGTGAGTTTGGCATGGGTCAAACTGGAGAAGTGCCATATTACAGGGGGGTCAGGCTCTGTAGGTGAACAAGTCAGAAAATTCATAACATACAGAGCCTTACAGAGCCTCTCAATGGGAGGAATGATCTCTGTTCCTCCCCACTGCTGATCAAGGACTCTCTTAAGGTTCTGGTGTGTCCTTTCCACAACTGATTGCCCTGTGGGAGAGTGAGGTATGCCTGTAGTGTGCCTCACCCCCCACTGGCTGAAGAAATCTCTCAACTTGTGAGAGGTGTAAGCGGGTCCATTATCTGTTTTTATTTGTTGGGGGACTCCCAGGGTAGCAAATGCAAGGAGAAAATGTCGGATGGTATGTTTGGCATTTTCTCCTGCGTGGGCTGAGGCAAACACTACACCAGAAGAAGTGTCTACCGAAACATGAACATACTTAACTCTCCTGAAGGATGGGATGTGGGTAACATCAGTCTGCCAAATTTGGCAGCTGTTGAGTCCTCGGGGGTTAACTCCAGAATTCATCACTGGAACTTGAAAAGATTGACAATTGGGACAGGTGGCAACTATTGTCCTAGCCTGATCCCTGGGTAACTTGAACATCCTCATCAGGGCGGGGAGGTTTTGATGGTAAAATTGGTGGGACAATTTTGCTTGCACAAAAATGTCTGGGACTATGGCCGCTCCAGCAGGCATGGCTAAGGTGTCCGCTCTCTTGTTACCCTCCACGATGGCACTTGGGAGGTCAGTGTGTGACCTCACATGCATGACATAGTATGGTTGCTTTCTGTGGGAGATGAAATATATTAATTCAGAAAGCAATTTGTATAAATTTGGGTTAGAGACTTCTTTCAGAAATGCATGTTCTGCTCTCATAGCTATTCCAGCCACATAAGCCGAATCAGTCACCAGATTGAAAGGTTCTTGGAATTTCTCAAAAGCTCTGATGACAGCTGCTAATTCAGCAATCTGTGGTGATCCCTCAACCACTTGGACATCAGACTCCCACTTCTGTGTCCTTGGGTCCTTCCAAGTCATTACTGACTTGTGAGATTTCCCAGAGCCATTAGTGAAAACTGTCCGAGCCTTGAGTGGTGTTTTGCTAAGTAATAATTTGGGGACCAAATTAAACGTGGTTGTAAATAATTTGTGGCCAGGTGGGTGTATAGAAATTTGGCTTGAATAGCTATCGAGAGTGAACTGAAGGCTCTCGTTGGTTTGGAGTAAAGGCTCCAAATCCCCAGTTGTCAATGGAAAGAAAACGCATGCGAACTCACACGCCGCAAGAGTGCGGAGACGAACTCTTGCTTTTTTAATGAGTTCAGCCATGATTTTCTGTGGAGTTGTAATAGTTTTGGTGGGCTGATTGTGTGTGAAGATCCACTCAATGATAAGGAGAGGATCCTTCAATGCCATGTCCCATTGAAAAATGAGTGCGTGTAAGCGCGGGGCCTTACCCAGGACAACCAGCTGGAAGGGCAGGCTGGGTTTATACCGGTGTGCTTGCCGCGAAGACAGGGCCTCCTGGACCTTGGTGATGGATTCTCGGGCCTCCGGTGTGAGGGCGCGTGGTGAGTCGAGGTCCTCGCTGCCACGGAGCAGATTGAAGAGGGGCACGAGGACTTCTGTCGTTATCTTAAGCAGAGGACGTACCCAGTTGATAGACCCACAGAGCTGATGTAAGTCCCGCAGGGTCTTGGGGTCGTCTCTGATGGTCAGCTGCTGGGGCACGATGGTCCACTCATGAATCCGGAGTCCAAGGTAGGTCCAAGGGCAGGTGTACTGGATTTTGTCTTCGCGGATCTCAAACCTAGTGTTCTCAATTTTCTTTATAGTCTTTTGCAAAGTCTGGTGGAGGCAGTCATCATCAGCGGCACAAACCAAGATGTCGTCCATGTAATGTAATATAACTGCGTCTGGGACCAGGACCCTCACTGGGGATAGGATGTGGGCTACGTACCATTGGCAGACGGTGGGAGAATTTTTCATCCCTTGCGGGAGAACAAGCCAATGGTATCTTTTTAGAGGCGCCTGTCTGTTTGGGGAGGGAACCGAAAATGCAAACCTGGGGGCATGTCGAGGATGGAGAGGAATGTTAAAAAAGCAATCTTTGATGTCTATGATTGCAAGCTTCCAGTCCCGAGGAAGCATGGAAGGTGAGGGCATACCAGGCTGGAGGGGGCCCATATCCTCAATGACCTCATTGATTTTTTGGAGGTCATGGAGGAGTCTCTACCTGTCTTTGCCTGGTTTGCGTAAAACAAAGACAGGGGAGTTCCAAGGGCTGTTGGTCTCCGTAATGTGGCCCTTGGTGAGCTGCTCCTCCACGAGGGCTTCTAGTGCGCGCAGTTTGGTTTCGGAAAGGGGACACTGATCAAACCACACTGGATGCTGTTGTTTCCAGGTGAGTTGGGAGATGGTGGGCTTAGCGCGCTCTTCAGTGACCCCCCCACTAAAAATCCCCACTGGGAATACGGAAAGAAGTCCCCCATTGGGATAAGAGATCCCTCCCCCAGAGGGTGATTGGTGCCCTCACAACAAATGGCTGGATTTAGTAGTGGGACCTTCTACTATTACATTGTGCCTGCTTCTCATAGACACCGCCACTCCATCAATTCCCAAAATCATCCCTGCCACAGGCTGCAATTCCCAAGTGTCTGGCCACTCGGAATGGGCAATGATGGTAACATCTGCTCCGGTGTCCAGCATTCCTGGGCGATGGTTCTTTTCCCTTTTACAGAACAGGCTGCACTCCATGATAGGCTTGTTGGAGCTCACAACTTGAGTCCACAAGGCAGTGGGATTGAGGGGAACCTGTTCCGGACAGTCATTTGGTAACAAAAAGGCTTGTGCCACTGGAGTCTGCTGTTTTAAAAAATAAGAAGGGTCTGCAAGTTAGAGAGATGAAAATTTCATCTCCTGGGTGTAAAGTCTGGACTTCAAGTGTTATATGGACTTGTCCCGGAGAGTTGGTTGGATCCCCAAGTATTAAAATGTTGGATGGACCGCCTGGTGGTGCACGTTTCCCTGTGGGGATCTTATAAACACAGTCACCCTTAAGCTGCAAGGAGAGTCTGGTTACCAATTGACGCCGGGTTCCCATCTGGATTGCTCCACTTGCTGGGTCTGAGGTTGTGGTCCCCGTGGAGGCAGGATGGTGGACTTGGCAGGAGGGGTGGAGCGGTGCAGCATTTGATTTGATGTCAGAGCGCAGGGCTGTTCCGCGCTCTGCTTGAAGTTTCCCGAATGCCAATTTGATCTGGGTAACCATTGGTGGGTAGGTGGTTGTAGAAAATGTCTCTCTGGGCAGTCTTTAAAAAAATGTCCAGGTTCGCCACAATTAAAGCAGCGGCTTGTGCTGGATTCTCTCATTCTCTCTACTGCATAGGTGCCAGATATCCCTTCTGCCACTCCCTTTGCGACTGCAAGTGCTACTGTATTCTCAGTTGGGGCAGCAAAGTGCTTGGTGCAGGCTTCAACCATTTGGTCAATGGTTGGTTCGGGGTCAAGTGGAAGGGCTCGCAAAACTGCCTTGCATTCTGAATTTGCATTGACCATTGCCATCTTGGCCAGTAATTCCTTTTGTGCTTGGGAGCCCTCTGTTTTTCAATTGCCAATTTTAGTTTATCTACAAACTTAATAGAGGATTCACTTGCCCCTTGTTTAATGTTTGTGAAGCTCTGCGTAGGCACCTTGTCATCGGGAGTAACAAAAAGAGACATCTTGGCAGCATTAGCGATGTCATGTAATGCTGCCTCGGGCAGATCTTGGGCCTGATCTCTTGGTTTCTGGAAGTCACCTTCTCCTGCCAGTTGTTCTAGAGTTAAATTTGGTTTGTTGGCATCTTTGGCACATACATCTGCCAACTGTTTCAGATGTTTTTTCCACTGCCTTTCCCATAGCATGTATTCTGCTGGGGAGAGAAGGCAGTTCATGATATTTTTAATATCATAATATTGAGAAGACCCCCGAGCTGTTCACCAGTCTTCACAGAAGTAATTGTGAATGCCAGTTTATTTCTATCTTTAGCACACTTTTATAGGGTTCTACAGGGTCTGCAGGCAGAACAAGCTACTATTGGCTAACACACACAGTTTACATTTTTCCTCTTACACACAAGGATATTGTTTTACTTTACTCTCTCCTCTGCATGAAGGTTTCAAGGACTTTAGCCCTTAATATCACGACTTAATTCAAAGGCTGGTTTGTGCATACAGGCCTTTACTAATATATAAAATATAGCAACAAATCCCCTTTTCTCTTTTTGCACAAACCAGGCTTTGGATAAGATAACCTACAACTTAGACTGTCATCCCAATTAACATTATAAGTAAAGTCCGTCCCCCTTCTAGCATAAGAGACCTCAACCATCCAGTGATGCCTCAGCTGGCAAACCAACTTTCAATGGGGTCACTATCTTCTTTCAGGGCATGCAGCCCATCCTGTAGCTGTTGTAGTTGCTCATGGATGGAAGCTGAATGATCAGCAAGATCCAAGCAGCACATGCCTTCAAACTCTCCACAACCACGTCCTTGTGCTAAGAGCAAAAGGTCAATTGCAACTTGATTTCATAGTACTGCATGATACACACTACTCACATCGGCTGAAAGCTCATTTAACATTGTGGATGTTAAGTTTAATTCTTTCCTAGTCCAGCAAGCGAGCCTTTTTAGGGTGGCTAAACTTTAATTCATTCAGGCTTCGCTTTGACTGTTTGATGTTCTTCATTTTGCTAGCTATATTCAACAATTGATGTAAGCTTGGGTGGAACAAAGTGAGTTTCCCAAGATAACAGGGTCTTCCATGTGGATTAGCAGGAATCTAATTCCATGCTCTATCTCCACAGATTAGGAAGATGGAACTAGGTAATCGCTTTGGTAATTGTCCTGTGAGATTGCACCACGAATAAAGGCTTTACTTTCAATGGTAGTAACGAGATCAGCTATAGGGTTGACTGCAACTCAGTGCTGTATTACTTTGTTAGAATGACTTTTTGTCGGGGGTTCAAACATTATCCATCCACCCGAGGTATTGGTGGAACATAACAAATCCAATTCTTCTGAGGGTTGTAACATTAAGAACTTTGGTAATTTTTGCTTGCTAACAGGCTTCAAGTTGTCTTAATGTGAAGCCAGCAGTGCGACTGCACTCTTGCAACATTGCCAATCGATTCAGTCAAGTCTCATTACTAATTAAACTTTTAAATGCCGGAGGATCCCATTCAGGGACTCCTATGAGACAGGTGCGAAAGGATCTCCAGGGGTGTCTAGGCTCAAACACATTGACCTTTGGCCAGTTCAATGTGCCAGAGTGACCCATATATTCTGTCACTTTTGGATGTTAGTTAGCAGACAGTTGGTCACGACTATACACAACACAATTACCATAAGCATTTTACCATGTAAATGACACCATATTTGCAAACTCACAGCTAGAACTTCAATCGTTAAATGAACTTTCAAAGATGCTTACACTACCTCTTAAAGAGGGAATACTTATACTTTATACTAACATAACAATTACTACACAAGCTAAACACTTAAACTATTATCTAACTACTTTTAACACAGGTGCTCTGGTATATATGTAGTCTAAGCGTGAAAGCAATTTGCTGAAAGGGTAAACACACAACTACAATCTGCTTTATATACAATTAAATGGAGTCTCTACACTTCTTAGATCTTCTACAGAATTTCTCCAGCACGATTCAGTCCTGGAACGTTCACTGCTCTCATGATGTCAGCTGGCAGTTGATCGGTGACTGAGGGCTTTGATGTTCAAGTTGTTCTTCAGATCCTTCTAAATCTTAAAACAAAGGATACCTGAAAAATTGGTAGAGACACAACATCATAATAACAACATAAAATCTCTGTTGGCAACTGTCTATATAGTGTTCAGACACAACTGTGTCCTGACAGGTCCACTTCTGATCCATGGCTGGAGTACCATGGCTGTGTGATGACATCTCTGTTCACTGGATCTCGTGTGTTCAGAGGCAGACAGTCTGGTCAGATGGACAGGTGACCTTTTTGAACCTGCCAACAAAACACAGACACTTCTCTCCTTGAAGTTAATAAATTATACTAATTAAATACTTTTAGGACATCAATCTCCCCCGTCTTCTTAAAAAAAAATAAAAATGAGATGTACTTCTGTTCAACATTAACACAAAACCATATACACAATTAATAAAAACTTATACTAGTTAAAAATCAATTAAATCTTAAACATTATTAATAACATATATAATATAAAACTTCTATTAATTACTAAAACACTGCACTAGCATCCCATAGTTAGCAAACAAACAGAAACAAAAATCAGTGAAGGATTGGATCATCACCTCCAGAAAATGACTCTCCAAGCCCACTTCAAAATTGATCCAGCTGTCATATTAATAGGGTCAAATTGCTGAGTCAAAAAGTGACTCAAATACTGATTTGGGACAGAAAATATCTGGATCTGTTGGCAAACATTCTATCCAGGTAAAGTCAAGGCTTGGCCAGGGCCTGGCTTTAAACTGGAAAGATGCCTCTTAACTCATTTCTAAAACAAGGTTCTCAATAGTAGCAGCTATGAGATGCTTACAGTACAGCAAACTGTTCTGAACTCCACAATAATTATATATGACAAAAGGAAATAACAAACTTAACCTTAAAAGAATATCTAAGTTAGGAAACTTAACTTAAAAACATTCAAGCCTAAACATTATAAAACTTGACTATCCTTAATTCTATTAACACTTAATCTATATTAAATGAAAACATGACTTAATCTTATTCTGTTACTACAAAAAAGCAGCTAAAAGCTTAATATATACCTTTTAAACACAATATAACAATAACATAAATTCACTATAAAGATTATGAAGATGTAGCAAACACATCACAATTCTATGTCATCTAGCTTTGAAAATAACCCACAATAACTGCAAATGTTACTAAAAATACTTATTCATAATAAAAATTTGCCTAGTATATGTTTAAATTGGTTAGGATGTTAAAGTGCAGTTTTTCTAGAGAAAAACCACAACAACAACATGGAATTTGGCTAGTTGCCATCCAGCTTTTGTAGCACTTTTCAAAAACATTAAGTCCAATTTTTTAAACTAAAATCTAAAATCCAAATTGGTAAATATGCAGTTATATGTGTTTTATATAGCAAAAAAACTTACATTAAAATTCCCTTATTAAAATTGTGGAAAAAACAAGCAAATAGATAATATATACCTTAACTTAACTTTGTCTTATACAGTAAAATTCTCTTGACTAATTATTTTTTAAACCACAAATCTCTTCTGTAGATAACACTAATTGGAAGAAGGTTTTCCTAAAAGCTATAAATCACACCATGTTTTAACCTTGGATTCTAAAACCAATTATTGCAAGGCAACTTCTGTTAGTATTCACCTTAAACACTTTTTTTTTTTTTCTTTGTCTTTTTTTTTTTTTTTCAAACCTTCAAAGAACCACAATAATTTCTCTAGTAAAACTCTAAAAACTGCAATTGCATAAACTCATAATTACTTAAAACACAAAATTAACTCTACAATGGTATATAAAAACATTTTGAAAACCCAATAAATCACGACAACAAACCAGGCACCATCCCAGTGCCCCCCTCGAGAGAGGGAGCGGGGGGGTGGACGGCCCACTCTGCTGCTGCTGCAGCTCTGCTCTTATCTTTCTTCACATTCTCCACATACTCTCTTAGCGAGGAAAAACGGAGAGAAAGAAAAAAAAGCCTCACAAAGTTAACTTTAACAAATGCAGTTTTTTTCTCCATCTCTCTTGTTGTTTGCTGATAGAGGAAAAAGGCATACTTTTGCAAAAGCAGGCGATTTTACACGAAAAGTCTCTCACGGCCAGGTGCTAACAACGGCGATCAGAGGCCTTGGAACTTTTCTTGCGCTGCTTCTACCCCCAGGGTGCCTTTGTTCCCTGCGCTCACCTCGCTCCCTCATATCTTCCTGGTTCGGGTGGAAACCAATTTAAATTTGGCTTCTTTTCTTCCAGGGTGGTAAAGATGGAACTTAAATAAGGTAGCAATGTTAAAAATGACTCCAAAAATGAAGCAAATAGTTCTGGATGTATCACATCCTGCCATAACTGAACAGATTCTGTTCGTTGTTTCAGCGTTCCCTGTGGAACTTTTTTCTCATTATTTTTTTTTTTTTTTTTTTTCTCCCTAACTCTCCCTCCCTCTCTCCATGGGCAATATAGATAGGAGAGCTTGCCCAGCAGTGGGAGGTAAAGGCATCTGCCGCTGTGACGCAGGTAGAATTACAGGGCTCACATCCTCAGCATATCTCATTTTTCTGTTTTTTAAGGTATTAATTACAATTTGCAAAGTTCGACCGAGAGACACAGTGTCCTTGCTCTTTTCCGTAATTGCTGTTTCCCATATCAGAGCCGATATATCAGTCCGTTCTTGCCCCGCAAGAAGCAGTGAGCACTGCAAATGCTCAAGACAATTAGCCCATATAATGAGCATATCCAGGTCCCTTTCCTGGGCTGCTTCGCCTCGTTTAACGAGGATGCTGAGAAGCAGTTTATTTACTGCCGCAAATTCCACATCCATGACGACAGCACCCGCAAGAGGGAAGGTTGAGACCCTTCTACTACGCCCTTGCCTCTGGGCCCCCCCCCAGCAGCCCTACTTCCACGTCTAACTGCTCCGCGTCTCACCGCGCTCAGGCTGCCTATTTGGTGCCGATCCAAGCCCTCGACGTAGAGCCCAGATCCACTCCGATGACTCCAGAGTCCTTCTGCCCGCAGGGTGTCTCTGGTCGGTGCGCCAAATATTGAGAAGACCCCCGAGCTGTTCACCAGTCTTCACAGAAGTAATTGTGAATGCCAGTTTATTTCTATCTTTAGCACACTTTTATAGGGTTCTACAGGGTCTGCAGGCAGAACAAGCTACTATTGGCTAACACACACAGTTTACATTTTTCCTCTTACACACAAGGATATTGTTTTACTTTACTCTCTCCTCTGCATGAAGGTTTCAAGGACTTTAGCCCTTAATATCACGACTTAATTCAAAGGCTGGTTTGTGCATACAGGCCTTTACTAATATATAAAATATAGCAACATCATAAGGCACCATGACATGGGCGGTGAAAGTGGCTTCCAGTAGGTGTTTGAAAAAAATGAGAGCCCCGGCCATGCTCTTCAGCGGCTTTGCACAGCTCCTGTAACTCCCTGTAGTGTAGGGTCTCCCATACATTAGTGAGTGCCCCTGCCCTGTCTTTATGTACCACAGGGAAAGCTAAGATCTTTTTGGACGGAGCTGAGTCCCCTGCCCACGTGGCTTGCCTCTGTACCTCGGCCCAGTGGTCCTCATATTCAGAATCTGAATATGAGGACTCACTGTCCTCATCTCTTGGAGGAGATGGGGGGCGCTTGCTGACAGCGCGTGGCCGTTTTGGGCAACCGGTACTGGCTCGCTTGTGAGTGGCTGAGGAAGCCAAGATGGCTTCCTTCCGGTTGCCGTCATTAGCACTTCCGGTCCCAGTCTTGGGGGGACTGGTGGTGGGATTGCCATTGGGGGCAGAGCTCTGGTTGGAAGGGGCGGGACTGGGGTCCGCGATGGGGAGGGGTTTCCAGATGGAAGGGGAGGAGCCCGACGCCGTTACACCCAGCGACACAATGGGAGGGGAAGAAGAGCAGGGTGCGACAGGAAGAGAAGGGGTAGAGGCGGGAAAGTGACCATTTTAAGGTGCAAGGGTGGGAAAACCTGGGTGCGAAGGAGACAAGATGGTGGGGCTGGCCATGCTGCCAGCGCCATCTTTACTAACGTTAAGAACCGGGGGGGATGCAACCGGGTATGTGGGCATAGGGAGGAGGGTAGAGGAAAGGCCCAGAGCAGCATGGCCAGTGCCGTCCTGGTAAGGGTAGAGAGGCGGTGGGAGGGTGTCAGGGAGACGGCAGCAACCCTGTGCCTGGTGGCTACGTCCACCTGCCAACTGTCCCTCAGGTAGGGAAGAGGGTTTAGAAACACTTGGAAAGGGTAATGGGGACGGGGGTTTCAACTGGGGGCCCAAAACTGCATCAACTCTTTTTCCCTCTTTCTCAACAGAAAGTATAATGGTTTGAAACAAAGGAAAAAACTTGGCAACTGATAAATCTCCCCCCGCCTGAACAGTATACAACTTTCTCCCCACATTCTCCCAAAATTTTCCCAATTTAGCAGTAGAATCAACTAGAAAATGTTTAAAAATCCAATGAATAAATCTCTTTAACTCCCCTTTTGAAAACTTAAAATTTCCCGGTTTGAGGGTGCCCACAACTTGGATATAAAAGTGCTTCTCAGGAGGGGTCAGCTTGGGTCTGAAAAGCTGATTCCCCATCCTTCTCACTCCCCACCCAGCAGCAAAATGCAAACGAAAATAAGAAAGGCCCAAAAAACCCTTAATGGGGTGACTCACACTTTTTCTTTGGCCGATGCTGATGAGGCCAACAGAAAGCTGGTGGGTAGGTGGTCACCTGGCGGCCGGTCCTCAAGGGTTCTTCTATCTTCTGTCTTCTTAGCCCCAGATGGTCAGCGAGGGTCCTGGTCGCAGCCCTTCAAATTGCCACTTGCTAGAATGCAAGTGGTTCTCCTCGGGGGGTGGCAGCTCCAACAGTGGCACGCTCTGCAGTTAAAACTGCAGGCGGACGCTTCTTCAGGGGCTCTTTGTCTGCCCCACGTTGGGTGCCACTTGCCATGGCGGTGTAGATGACGGGGTGCCGTGACTACCCTGAAGAAGCCGTCCTGAAAAGGACTGCCCAGGGGCTTAGGCACGTCCTCTGCCCGGTGAGTGATTTCAGCTCAGCGGCAGCGTGCAGGTGACGCGGAGAGAGAGACTAGAGAGCTGTATGGCATTCCACTGAGAAACAGCCGTTATTGTAGCAGGGCCCTCAGTGAAGGGAGCCGGTGACAGCAGCTCCCCCAACAGGGGAAAAAAACTGGGGTATTTATAGGGAAGGAGAGGGGCGGGGGAAACTTGGATACATGTATCGGGGTGGATTGATAGGGAGGGAAACCAATGGGGTGTAACAAATTAACATGTTCAACTCAATGACCTCTGGGAGTAACACTTTTTCTCTTCACGGGATAAAAGTGTCTCGCCTAGGGAGAAGCTCTCCAGGGGAGAGCCAGGATTGTGAGGCTGGCTGGTTCTTAGGCTTCCAGAGGTATATATGCAGTTATATGTGTTTTATGTAACAAAAGAACCCACATTGAAATTACCTTATTAAAATTGTGGAAAAAACAAGCAAATAGATAATATATACTTTAACTTAACTTTGTCTTGTACAGTAAAGTTCTCTTAACTAATTGTTTTTTAAACCACAAATCTCTTCTCTAGATAACATTAATTGGAAGGTTTTTGTAGAAGCTGTAAATCACACCATATTTTGACCTTAGGTTCTAAAACCAATTATTGCAAGGCAACTTCTGTTAATATTCACCTTAAACCCCTTTTTTTTTTTTTTTTTAACTTTCAAAGAATCACAATAATTTCTCTAGTAAAACACTAAAAACTGCAACTGCATAAACTCATAATTACTTAAAACACAAAATTAACTCTAAAAGGGTATATAAAAACATTTTGAAAACCCAATAAATCATGACTTTTTAACAAACTGGGTACTATCCCGGTGCTTTTTCTTAGAGAGGGAGCAGGGGGGTGGACTGCCTGCCCTGCTGCTGCTGCAGCTCTGCTGTTATCTTTCTTCACATTTTCCACATACTCTCGCAGAGAGGAAAAACGGAGAGAAAGAAAAAAAAAACCTCACAAAATTAACTTTAACAAATGCAGTTTTTTTTCTCTCAATTTCTCTCTCGTTGTTCGCCAATAGAGGAAAAAGGGCACGATTCTACAAAAGCAGGCGATGTTACACGAAAAATCTCTTAGGGCCAGGTGGTAACAACGGTGACCATTGCAGCTTATCAACTTCTAATTACAGTGATGAAGTTTGAACTAGATACCATATAGTTTGTGATTTTTTGGCTATTTTGTCTCTCTTTGAAGCTGTCTGAGCCACCTGTTTCTGCTCAACTGCTTCTGTAATTGCTCAGCGTGGCCTTGGAACTTTTCTTGCACTGCTTCTACCCCGAGGGTGCCCCCGCTCTCTGCACACACCTCAGTGCTCCCCCATGTCCCCCTGGTTCGGGTGGAAACCAATCTAAATTTGGCTTCTTTTCTTCCAGGGTGGTAAAGTTGGAACTTAAATAAGATTGTAGTGTTAAAAATGACTCCAAAAGTGAAGCAAATAGTTCTGGATGTATCACATCCTGCCATAAGTGAACAGATTCTGTTTGTTGTTTTAGCGTTCGCTGTGGAACTTCTTTCTCATTATTTTCTTCTCTCTGCCTCTCCCTCCCTCTCTGCAAGGGCAGCATAGATAGGAGTGCTTGCCCAGCAGTGGGAGGTAAAGGCATCTGCCACTGTGATGCAGGTAGAATTACGGGGCTCACAGCCTCAGCATATCTCGCTTTTCTGGTTTTTTAAGGTATTAATTACAATTTGCCAAGTTCGACCGAGAGACACAGTGTCCTTGCTCTTTTCCGTGATTGCCGTTTCCCATATCAGAGCCGTTATATCAGTCCGTTCCTTCACTGCAAAGAGCAGTGAGGGCACTGTCAAATGCCCATGACAATTAGCCCATATAATGAGCATATCCAGGTTGTTTTCCCGGGCTGCTTCACCTCGTTTAACAAGAATGCTAAGAAGCAGTTTTTTCGCCGCCGCAAATTCCACTTCCATGCTAGCGGCAAATGATGGGGGGGAAGGTTGCGACCCCTCTACTACGCCCCCGCACCACGGACTCCCCCAGCAACCCGAATTTCCGCATCTCACTGTGCTCAGGTTGCCTATCCGGTACCGATCCAAGGCAGCATCTATCTGCGCTCAGATCCGCTCCACCAACCTCGGTCCAAGGCTCCGTCCCACTATGCGTGGACCCACCGAAGACCCCTGCCCACAGGGTGTCCCATTCGAAGTGCTAGATATTGAGAGACCGCCAGCTACCCACCAGTCTTCACAGAAGTAAATGTGAACGCCGTTTATTTCTATCTTTAGCGCACCTTCTATAGGGTTCTACAGGGTCCACGGGCTAAGCAAGTTACTATTGGCTAATACACACAGGTTTACATTTTTTCTCTTACACACAAGGATATTGTTTTGCTTTACTCTCTCTTCTGCAGGAAGGTTTCAAGGACTTTAGCCATTAATATCATGACTTATTTCAAAGACTGGTTTGTGCAGACAGACCCTTACTAATATATAAAATATATCAACATAACTCCATGACAAATGTCTGGCAGGGCCTATGCTGACGTGAACCCAGAAGTGTGGGCAGCCCCAGGGAAATAGGGAAAATTAGATATGAAGCCTCTCCAAATTACCCTGAAGCAACCAGGACAAGAGGTGTCTAAAAGCAATATCCTGTTCCAAGAGAGGGAAGGAAGGGCTCATAGCCTGTTAGTGAGTCCTGCTCAAGGCAGGGCTTTTGGAGCCAGGGATGTCTTCCTATAATGCTCCTATCCTGCCAAATAAGAAACCAGATGGAATCCACAGAATGCTGCAGGACCCAAGAATAATAAATGAGATGATGAAACTGAGGCACCCCACAGTCTCAGATCCTTACACTATCCTGAACCAAGTCCCCTCCTCACACTGCTGCCATTCAGAAGTTGATGGAAAAGATGCTTTCTGGGGATGCCCACTTACAGAGGATGCAAACTGAATTCTACCTTTGAGTGTGAACAAGAGGTAGAAGGGAAAATGCTGAACACATGGACGGTCCTTCTGCAGGGATGCACGGAAGCACCGGCCTTATTTGGGCAAGCCTTGCAAGAAATATCAAAGGAATTTACCCCAGCCCCAGGGACTGGGTTAATGCAGGATGTGGATGACTTGCTCCAATCAGGAGGAGAAGTAGAAGAAGCTTCTGTGCAATCACTTAATTTTCAGGCTAAAAAGCATCTTTGAGTACTTGGGGGAAAATCGCAAATAGTGGATAAAAAGGTTAAATATTTGGGACCTATTTTGACTGAAGGCTTGTGGTGTATTAACCCAGAGAGGGTCTGGGGAATCTCAGAAATAACACTTCCCAGGACTAAAAAGGAGCTGCAGCAATTCTTAGGATAATTAGGGAATTGCAGGAGCTGGATTGAGGAGTCTCTGTTCTAGCCAGAGCATTGTGTGATTTTTTAACCCCAGATAGTCTCAATGTTACGGTATGCATGTGAAAAAGTAAACAAAACTTGCCACAGCTTTAATGGGAACTGAGGCCCAAAAACTGATGGCAGGAGGATCTCCTATGTTCAAGTCTGGCATCAAGTTAAAGCTTTGTACCCCAACAGAGACTCTTAATGGATGAGCAGAGCTCAGTGATTACAGTGTGAAACTTGTTCAGCGGCACAGGAGGATTTAGAATTGAGGACAGAAGAAGGGTTTAACCCAGCCTCCTGTTTGAACAGCCTGGAGAGGGGGCTGGGAAGAAACCCATGACTGCATTCCAGTGACAGAGCTCCAGACCAGGGCTGGGAGAGATTTATGAGACATTCCCTGGCCTAAGGGAGAAAATGTGTTTATGGATGGGCTTTCAAGGGCAGCAGAAGGGGGAAGAATTACAAGACTCGCTACTGTTAAGGAAAGGGAATTAGACAAAGCCCAGGTCACAGCCCCCATATCAGCTCAACCTGCAGAGCTGGCTGTGCATGTAAGAGCCTGGCACTGAAATGCCCTGAGCAGGAAGGCTTAAATATCTTCTGGTGACACCAGGGCAGCTAACAGGGTGTCAAAAGCAATTCTGACTTCTCAGCAATCACTGGATCAGCTATCAAGGGATTTCTAAAAAATATTAATTCCAAGAAAATAAGGGATTATGGAAGCAACAGACTCAGGGGAACTCATTTTACAGCAAAGATCCTTCAGGGGTGTTATGGCAGCTTTAGGAATACAACGGGACCTCCACAACCCCGGGCACCCCCAGAGCTCAGGTCAGGTAGAAAGAATGAATGGGGAAACAAACAAACACCTTTGGAAGCTGGTGATAGAAACCAAGATTCTGTGGGTACGGCCTTTGCCATTGGCTTTGGCAAGAGTAAGGGAAATACTTATTCAGATTGCAGATATTCAATTATCTCCCTTGGAATTGGTCTTTGGAATTCCTTACCCTGGTAAATCTCCACCTAGTGCAGGGTGGAGATCAGGGATGTATATTCAAAGCAGGCTGTGGCCAGAATCCTGTCTCTTGTGGAATCCCTCCCTCAGGAAGCTCGGCTGGCACAGACCCTGCCTTGGGACTTTGCTGTTCATAACATCCAACCAGGACATCAGGTCCTGCCAAAGCTGTAGAAAGAAGCAGCTCTGGTGGCCAAGTGACACAGCTCATTCTAAGTGTGCCTGAGCACAGAAACAGCCCCAGCATAGCTGAACACGGGGGGACCCCTCAGCCTCGGCTCAAGGGCTCTGAAGCCCCAGAGATTTGTGTTGGAGTCTGAGATACAGAGTGTGTGCCCTTGTTTCTAATACTTAGTTCTAAGATTCAAAGAAACACTGAATTTCATACAATATTAAATTCATGAGCATGTTTTCATGGTGATACATGAAAACAAATGTTAAAATTAGATAGGAAAAGTGTAAGTGTGTAGATTAGAAAGTTTCTTAAATCACTGGGTGAAAAAGTAGTTTAGAGAACAGGAGACAAGATGGAGGATTTAGGGTGTTGTCTCTTGTCCTTCTTTCTTCTTCATGTTCTTCTCCTAGGGGTTTTTGGGTAGTAGTAAGTGATTGGGTAAAAAATGCCGCAGTGCAGCACACAGGTGTTGGGTCATTGGGTCACTAAGAAAAATAATTTAGTTGGCATCTGTTAATTGGGTAAATGGACATATAAAAGACCTTGAAGAAGATCTTTGTTAGCCATTTTACCCTTTTCTATCATAGTGCACATAGCTCCTTGTACCTTGTAATGCTGATAAGGAAAAAATAAACAACTGAGACGGAACAAGAGAAAACTGCCTCCCTCTCGTCAATCTTCAGTTCAAAGGGAAAAAGAACCTAATCCAAAAGTCCCTAACGAGACAGATTTGGATTTCCTGGCTGCAGCAGGAGGATGGGAGGCTGCCCCTGAGCTTGCACTGAAGGCAACGCAGCAGCAGCCAGGGCTCCCCAGCGGGGGAAGCCCCTGGGCCTGCCCACAGACCCTCTGCTGAAATCCTCGGCCTGGGCACCCTCCTTTGGCATCTCCAGCCACTGCGGGACAATCCTGGCTGGCACTGCTGGAGCTTCAGGGCTTTCTGTGCCTGCCCTCACCACAGCTGCTGGGGAAGGCACCGTGAGAATTCCACTCTGGATCTCAATTACACTCTGGGCTGGCTGGGATTAGATTCTGGGAAAATATACCAAGTGTAAAATTATTTTTTATCTGATTTCTCCAGTCAGGCTTGGTTTGCATTTGCCTTGGGGAAGGGAATTTTAAAGGGTTTTTTAAAGGGATGTTCCACCACTCAGCAGAGATGAGCTTAACATGTCAACAGACTGGGAAGAGCCCAAAAGATTCCCACAAAGACAACGACCATCAACAAAACATCAAGGCCAGCAGCAAACATCAACCAACATCTACCCCAGACACTGCCCTGGCACAGCTGGAGACACCTGGTCTGGAAAAGGCTCAGCAGGAAATGCAGGAGTGCAGACCTAATTCACATCAGAGATACAGAAATCTGGGTGCAACAGGAAACCAAACACTAAGGACTCCACAACCTGGAAACAATGAACACGAAACCAATGGATTTCTATGGGTTCAGACTGTGTAAAGTTTAGGAAACATCTAGTAAAACTCACATGTCATGGAATGATTTTCTCTGCACATGCAGACTATATGTGGTTGAAATGATTCTGTTCAGAATCAAGTAATGCTTTATTTCTCCAAAGGCATTGTTGGAGAGTTTTTGCTTTTCACAGTTGCAGTGAAAGGATTACACCATTAGAATAATTTTTTGTAATAATTCTACTTCTCTACTGTCAGTTCTGTTTGGGCCAGTGGTGTGAGAATCAGTTTTTAGTCAGAGGAGAAGAAAAAGAAAACACTTGATTGCTTTCTAATTTCTGTTTTTATGTTTGTGCATGGCTCTTAGTGATGACGAAATTATGGTATGGGTTTTTCCATGTTCACCTTTAAGCTGCATTTTAAAAACTAGAAGAGCTTGAAAGGAGGCCCTTTAAAATGTAAAGAGTTAATAGAAAATTGTTGAAAAAAAAAAAGAAAAAGAAAAAAAAGCAGATTGTGGGGGAGGCTCCATGTGAGTCATCCCAAGGCTGCCCTGGAAGAGAAGCTTCATTCCAGACAGCCAGGAGAGGCGCTTTAGAAATGCAAATCAACACCTCTGGAGCAAAGCATGGACAGTGTACCAGGGTCTTCCTGCCTGGGGGAGGAATTGGGCTGATCCCCTCTGCCCCTCACCCCAAGCTCTGCCTGCTGGCACAAGGGGAATTTGCACAGCTAAAGGCAGAGCCCATGGTGAGGATATCTGACTCTGCAGCAGAAATAGGTTAAGCTGAAAAGGAAAACAGCAAATTGAGAATGTTGTGAAAACTTCACTAAAAAAAATGGGGGGATCATCCCACTCCCCACCTCAACTTGTGCTCTCAATTTCTATGTCATATAGGGTGAATTAGAGCACAGAGGCTTTTTTTGGTACCACAAGTTAAGGGAAATCAGTTGGGAATCCAACTGATGTGCTGATTTAATTAGAGAAAAGCCAACAATTGATGGAGCCCTGGCTGGAGGGAGCACCCAAAAATGGGGAAAAGATGAACGGCCACCAGAACACATCCTGCAACACCATGGACCAGCCCCTGGGAACCCTAACAAATTCATATCAGGTGCCAGAGAACCCATTTATCATTTACATGGCATAATTAGATTACAGGATGTCCTCAAAATAATACCCAACCAGACAGCTCCAATTCCTGACTTTCTTCACAACCAATCTGCTCAGATGAGGAATACAACATTTCACCATGGGATGGAGTCAGATTATCTTTTAGCAGAAAAAGGAGGCAGAGTTTGTGGAAAATTAAATGACTCAAACTGCTGTTGGAAAATAGATCACAAAGGAAAAGTGGAGAAACAGATAACAAAGGATATAAGAAAAGAGCTCATGTACCGGTCCATATGTGGAAAGGATGGGAATGGGCAACTTTTTTGTGGTTCCCTGGCAGACCATGGGTTAAACGAATGCAGTTTCTCCTCTTATGTTCTACAGCAACTCTCATCTTTTCACCATGCCCGACCTTGCTGAGTGCAGCTCATTCAGCAGCTGAGCAAGGGGATGCAGGGGGCAGCCAGGCCTCCTGAACCAGAAACAGCTACAAAAGGACAGCGAATGAGGGCACTGAGAGCAATCCCAAAATCAAACACACAGGAAGAAAAGACAGAGTCAATGAGTGAATCTGCTTGCAGATAGGGACAAGGATTTGCACGTAAGGAAGCAATGGGAGAAAGCATCAGTTTCAGAAAACGTTACTAATTGACAAGGACCGCTGCTCTGACAAAGTCCCGCGTCCTCCAGCAACTGGAGAGAGCGCATGGCAAATGCCCCTCGGCCTCTCCCTTTGGGCAGCAATAAAGTCACTTTCACACCACTCCTCTGGCTCCTTTGGGGACACAAACCCTTGGCACCGGGAATTTTCCCGCCCACCCCCGGGCACAGCGCAGCCACCTCCGGGCTACCGACACGAACCAGGACGAGCCAGCGCTGCTCCGGCACCGGCTCCTGCCGAGGCCCCAGCGGGAAGGAGACCGCGGGCAGCCGCTCCCGCAGCGCCCTCACGCCAGGGCCAACACGGGCCGGCCACGGCACAACTCACCGGCCACAGCCCCATGCCGCCCCCTCCCGGGCCCGCAGCGAGCCCCGAGCCCCCGCAGAACCGAGCGCGGCTCCCACCTGCGATGGCCGGGGCCGCCTCCGAGCTCCGCCGCCGCCTCACCGGGCTCCGGCCGCTGCTGCCGCCGCTCCCGGGCCCGCACAGACGCTCCGGCAATGGCGGCTCTCCTGCCCCACGGCCGCCCTGGGGGCGCCAGCGGAGCCGGGCTTGTCCCCGCTCTGCCCAATCAGAGCGCGCCAGAACCACGAGTGACGGCAGCAGCAGCCAATCGCAGCCAGCGGCGGGCTCTGCACACGGCACAGCCCCGCCCCGCGCTCTCAGGGCCCCCCGGGCTGTGTGAGGGGAAGGGCGGACATGAGGAACAGCCCTGGAACGGGCCCGGCCCGAGCTGCCATTGAGCTCCGGATACAAACAAAGTTCTCCGCAGCTCCCGGCCCGCCTTTCCCAGCCCTGGGTGTTCGGTGGCTCCGGCTCAGCGGGAAGCCCTAGCCTCATTTCTCCACCTCTAATTAGGGGCATCAGTGCATTGCTGGGATTTTCCCCAAAAAGGGAAAACTGCCTCAAATCCCGGTGGATGAGTGGGGGAGGAGAGAGATTTCTGGCAGAAAACTCCAAAAACTCAGAGCAGAATCATGAGAAGTAAATGAAAACCCTTAAAGCCAGCTCCCCTCACCCCTCCCTTCTCCCAGCTGTGCCTCCTCCCCCGGCAGTGCAGGGACACAGGGAATGGGGCCATGGTCACTCCATCCCCCGGGGCTTTTCCCCTTGCTCAGGGACAGGAGTCGTTCCCCTGCTGCACCCTGGGCTCTCTCCCACCGGAGACTTCTCCAGGAACTTCTCCAACCTGAGTCCATCCCATGAGGAACAGCCCCCTCACAGTGCTGCAGCGTGGGTCACTCTGCCATGGGGTCAGTCCTTCTGAAAAGAATAGGCAAGGAGAGCAGCTCCTTTTTAATGCCTTTATTGAGGTCAGATCTAGGTGGGGGAGCTCGACCACTGCTGTTCCCAATGAACAACCCAGAAAAGGAGGTGTTCAACTTTGCAACAAGGCAGAGATGGGGATTCCGTCTTCAGGAGAGTCTCTAGGAAGACACTGGACATTGTAAACCTAGGGTAGTCATGGATAGTAAATGTCGTGTAGTTATAACAACAAGGTCTGGAACATCAGTCAGTTGCTCAGTGTTCTCCCTTGCTCCTCAGTGTAGTTTGGAGTCCAGTTTGTGCCATGGCTCGCTGATTCTTGGGGTCTTGAGATGTTAATCCCACTTCCCCTGGGTGCTACCCCCCATGGGAGTTCGGCTCATCTACAGACTGGGTGCTGTCATCGGTGCCATTGGGGGGTGCCGGGAGCAGCAGAGGCAATAGACAAGGCCAGGTGGCATTAACAAGGCTGGTACAACAATATTGGTATTTACTAAACATGACACAACATGAGGTATATTAACAAAGAAGGCCCCTTACAGTGACAACATTCTACTCTTCAAACTGTAAAACATCTTTGTGTACTGATCAGGAGGTCACGATTTATTCTTTACAATCCTGATGCTGAATGTCTCCTTAGGAGGTCTGGTCACAGAGAAGAATGAGCCCCTTTCGGGCTGCTCCTGTTTGGACAACCTGCTTCTCACCCCGAGCCTCAGCATGTCTGACATCGCCCACCTGGGACTGACATCCCAAAGCATTGAGAACATTTATCAATTTTTGTTTATCATTCCAATCTAATTAATTTATAAAAATAAAATTTTACTTTTTATAATAATATTATTCTGTATTCTTATAACCTTGTTTTTGCATTTATCTAAAAGAATTGATACATTTTCAGGAACAAAAACCATGATTCTTCTCTGGCTCTAAGTACCACAATTCCCTTCATTAATTAACTTACCACTATTTCTCCCTCTTTATGCTAATTACTCCTATTTTTAGCCCATTAATAATAATTTCGAAATTATTCTCAGACAGGGTAAAAGGGGCCACTTTAGGGTCCATGGAAACTTTTCTGGGGAACATTTGGGGCAGTTTCAGGTCTGGGAAGGGAATTTAGAGAGCACCTGGGGGTCTGGAGGACACTTGTGGGTGCCGGTGGGCACACGGAGAAGCACGTAAGGATTCTGTGGGACAATTCGGGGTCAGGAGGAACACTTGGGGGTCCAGGGGGACACTTGGAGGTCAGGGAGGGGAATCTGGGGACCCTTCGGGGTCCGGGCGGGCGCTTGGGGGGCTGTACCATGGCTCCATGGGGCGCGGGGGATGATGGGAGCTGTAGGCGCCCTTATAATATGGTTTAAAGGTGACGCGGAGCATCACGGGAGTTGTAGGCACTGCTCCAAAATCCCACAGAATTATTCATGTCTCCTCAAAAATCCCTCAAAATTCAAATAAAATCCCACAAAATTTCTTAAATCTTCTCAAAACCCTACTAATTCCAGAAAAATCCCACAAAATCTCCACAAATTTCTACAAAATCTGAGAAAAATGCCTCAAAATTCTTCAAGTCTCATCAATATCCCAAAAATTCCAACAAAAATCCCACAAAATTCCCTAAATCTTGTAAAAACCCTACCAAATTCCAAAAACATCCCAGAAAATCTCCTCCAATTTCCACACAATCTAAGAAAAATTCCAGAAATCATGAAAATCCCCACAAAATTTTAGAAACATCCCACAAAATTCCAGAAAAAATCCCACAAAATTCCCTAAATTGTCTCCAAACCCCCAAAAATTCCAGAAACATCCCACAAAATCATTACAAATTTCCACAAAAATCTACAAAAAATCCCTCAAAATTCTTCAAGTTTCCTCAATAGCCCACAACATTCCACAAAAAACCCACGAAATTCCCGAAATCTACTCAAAACTCTACCAAATTCACCAAAAATCCCACAAAATTATTACAAATTTCCAGACAATCTAGAAAAATACCTCAAAATTCTTCCTGTCTTCTTAAAATCCCACAAAATTCCACAAAAATCCCACAAAATACCACAGAAATCCTACCAAATTCCTGAAACACCCCACAAAATTCTAGAAACATCCCACAAAATTCCAAAAATCTTCTCAAAATCCCACCAAAGACCAGAAACATCCCAAAAAATCTCCTCTAATTTCCATAAAATCTAAGAAAAATCCCTCAAAATTCTTGAAAATCCCCACAAAATTCCAGAAAAATCCCACAAATTTCCAGAACATCCCACAAAATCATTACAAATCACCTCAAAATCTAGAAAAATACCTTAAAATTCTTCATGTCTCCTCAAAAGCATTCAAAATTCCACAAAATCCCACCAAATCCCACAGAAATCCTACCAATTTCCAGAAACATCCCACAAAATTCTAGAAACATCCCACAAAATTCCAAAAATCTTCTCAAAATCCCACCAAAGACCAGAAACATCCCAAAAAATCTCCTCTAATTTCCATAAAATCTAAGAACAATCCCTCAAAATTCTTGAAAATCCCCACAAAATTCCAGAAAAATCCCACAAATTTCCAGAACATCCCACAAAATCATTACAAATCACCTCAAAATCTAGAAAAATACCTTAAAATTCTTCATGTCTCCTCAAAAGCATTCAAAATTCCACAAAATCCCACCAAATCCCACAGAAATCCTACCAATTTCCAGAAACATCCCACAAAATTCCAGAAACATCCCACAAAATTCCAGCAACATCCCTAAAAATCCCCTAAAACTTCTCAAAACCCCACCAAATTCCACAAACATCCCACAAAATCTCCTCCAATTTCCACACAATCTAAGAAAAATCTTTCAAAATTCTTCAAGTCTCCTCAAAATACCACAAAATTCCACAAAAATCCACAAAAGTTGCTAAATCTTCTCAAAACCCTACCAAATTCCAGAAACATCCCACAAAATCTTTACAAATTTCCACACATTCTAAGAAAAATCCCTCAGAATTCTTCAAGCCTCCTCAAAACTCCACAACATTCCAAAAAAATCCTACAAAATTCCAGAAACATGCCAAAAAATTCCAGAAATAGCTCACAAAATTCTTTAAATTTTCAGAAAATCCCACAAAATTCTTGAAAAGCATCATGGAACTGTGAAAAAATCCCACAAAATTCCCTAAATCTACTCAAAACCCCACCAAATTCCAGAAAGATCCCACAAAACCTCCACAAATTTCCACAGAATCTAAGAAAAATCCCTCAAAATTCTTCAAGTCTCCTCAAAATCCTTTAAAATTCCACAAAAATCCCACAAAATTCTACAAAAATCCCACAAAATACCACAGAAATCCTACCACATTCCTAAAACATCCCACAAAATTTCAGAAACATCCCACAAAAATTCCCAAAATCTTCTCAAAATCCCACCAAATATCAGAAACATCCAAAAAATCTCCTCTCATTTCCACAAAACCTAAGAAAAATCCCTCAAAATTCTTGAAGTCTCCTCAAAATCCTTTAAAATTCCACAAAAATCCCACGAAATTTCAGAAACATCCGCAAAAATTCCAGAAACATCCCACAAAATTCTATAAATCTTCTCAAAACCCTACCAAATTCCAGAAACATCCCACAAACTCTCCACAAATTTCACCAAAATCTAAGAAAAATCCCTTAAAATTCTTCATGTCTTCTCAAAATCACACAAAATTCCACAAAAATCCCACAAAATACCACAGAAATTGTACGAACTTCCAGAAACATCCCAAAAAATTCCAGAAACATTCCATAAAATCTAAGAAAAATCTTCGCAAAATCCCACCACATTCCAGAAACATCCCAAAAAATCACCTATAATTTACATAAAATCTACAAAAAATCCCACAAAAGTCTTGAAAATCCCCACAAAATTCCAGAAACATCCCACAAAATTCCCTAAATCTTCTCAATCCCTACCAAATTCCAGAAAATCCCACAAAATCATTACAAATTACCACACAATCTAGAAAAACACCTCAAAATTCTTCATGTCTCCTCAAAATTCTTCAAAATCCCACAAAATCCCACAAAATCCCACAGAAATCCACAAATTTCCAGAAACATCCCACAAAAACTCCACAAATTTTGACAAAATCTAGGAAAAATCCCTGAAAATTCTTCAAGTCTCTTCAAAATTGCACAAAATTCCACAACATTCCAAAAAAAATCCCACAAAATTCCAGAAACATTTCCCAAAATTCTTTAAATTTTCCCAATATTCCACAGAATTCAAGAAAAATCCATCAAAATCCAAGATAATCCCATAATGTTCAAGAAAAATCCTTCAAAATTATTTGAATTTTTTCAAAATCCCATAAAATTCCTGAAACAGCCCACAAAATTACTGAAAAAAAAAAACCCTAAATCTTCTCAAAACCCTACCAAATTCCGGAAACAACCCACATAATCTCCACAAATTTCACCAAAATCTTAGAAAAATCCCTCAAAATTCTTCATGTCTTCTCAAAATCACACCAAAGTCCATAAAAATCCCACAGAATTTTAGAAACATCCCACAAAATCTCGACAATTGCCCCAACATACCCAAAAAATCGCAAAAGATTCCAGAAACATCCCACAAAATCTCCTCAATATCCCACAAAACTCAAGAAAAATCCCAAAAAGTTTTAGAAACATCCTACAAAATTCCCTAAATCTTCTCAAAACCCTACCAAATTCCAGAAACATCCCACAAAATCTCCACAAAATTCCACAAAATCTGAGAAAAATACCTCAAAATTTTTAAAGTCTCCTCAATATCCCACAAAATTCTACGAAAATCCCATGATATTCCAGAAACCTCCCACAAAATCTCCTCAATATCCCACAAAATTCCACAAAAATTCCACAAGTATCTCAGAAAATTCCAGAAAAATCTGATGAAATGCTTAGCGTTCAGGAACACATATAATCACAAATTATTATATGCAGGTGCTTTATTAAGAGATCTGGGTGTCAGGGGTACACATATCCAAATCTGACCCATCTTGGTTTTGAACTGAACATGTTTTATACTCTAGCATTATATAACTTACATATTAATTATTAAACTTACGTTGTTCTATTGTATGCATTGTTTTTACCCAAGCATGGATTTCTTGTGATCCCCCCCAGCCCCCTAACATTGTTCCTCATGTTCTTTAAACAATAATTATATCCAGTCATATCTAACAATTGTATCATGATCATCTACCAATTACACAGGTGCAGTTGGACCTGATCTTTAGCAAGTACAAGGCCTAACATTTCCCAGGGCCAACTTTTCCAAGGCCTTTCCAAACCTAACTTTCTTTCTAAGTCCCCAAATTTTCTACCATTTTGAGATCTTTTACTATCACTTACAGGACTTGTGCTCCAGAGCCCTCACCAGCCTTGTTGCCCTTCTCTGGACATGCTCCAGCCCATCCACGGCCTTCCTAAATTGGGGGCCCAGAACTGGACACAGCACTCGAGGTGCTGCCCAACCAGTGCAGAGCAGAGGGGAGGAATCCCTGCCCTGCTCCTGCTGGCCACACTGTTCCTGATCCAGGCCAGGAGCCATTGGCCTTCTTGGCCACCTGGGCACACTGCTGGCTCATGCCCAGCCTGCTGTCCATCAGTGCCCCAGGTCTCTTTCTGCCTGGCTGCTGTCCAGCCACTCTGTCCCCAGCCTGTAGCACTGCAGGGGTTGTTGTGGCCAAAGTGCAGGACCTGACATTTGGACTTGTTAAACCTCACCTTGTTGGGTTTGGGCCCTGGATCCAGCCTGTCCAGGTCCCTGTACAGAGCCCTCCTACCCTGCAGCACATCAACACTCCCAGCCAACCTGGTGTCACCACGGTTCCATGGGGCCCTAGAGTGTCACAGTGGTCTCCAGGATTCCATGAAGCCTCCCAGCAATCCAATTTTGGATCATACTGGGAGTGACTGGACTCGTACTGGGAGTATCTGAGAATGACTGGGAACACACCATGCACATCATCCCCCATACTGGGGGTGACTGGGAGCAACTGGGAGCATGTTGGGAGCCAGTGCTATCATACTGGGACTGACTGGATTGATCTAGTCAGAGGCAAATGGGACTGTACTGGGAATGCTGCCATGTGACAAGGATCATACTGGAGCTAACTGGGCTCATACTGGTGTTGAAAGGGAACAGCTGGGATCTCTGAACACCAAAGGTTCCTTTCCTGCTCACTGAAGGAGGAGCTTCCCAGTATCCATGTCTGAGGGGACCTTCATCTGAGCCAGACGCTGTTAGGAGAAAAAGCTGCCTCTGCGGGAAAATCCCACACAACAAGTCAATGCCAACAGAAAGCATTTTACTTTCACAACTTCCCTCCTGGAGTCACAGTCCTTTTGGATCACACAGCAAGCAAGAGAAGAGCACAAAATACAAGGCTGTGTCCAGTTTTTGGCTGGGTGAGCAAACGGAAGGAGTGCCAGGATCTGCTGCCACAGACTCTCCTCTTGGGGAACAGAACCCCCCCAGGCTCCATTTCAAATGCTGTGCACACCCTGCTGGCTACAAACAACCCCTTTTCTAAGAAGTTGTTGGCAGGAGCACTCCCAAATGAATGGTATCTTAATGGCAATTTTCTTTCAAAATCACCTCTATTCCAAAGGAAGAACAGAAAGCCCAGAGCAAACCCAAAGGCACATATGGTGCACCTGGGGAAATCCTCGATTCAGGGGCCCAGTGGGTTAAAAAATACCCATAAGAAGCCACAGAGTCCTAAGTGTGAACTGCAGCAACCACTTGCTGGATTATTTTGGCTGTGCTGCACATGTCTGCAGACTGTCTGTCCCCCTGCAAGGACAGAAGGACACTGGTTAAGGGCTGGGCTGGCTGCTGAGAATGCCTCGGGCAGGAGGATCCTCAGGCTATGATCAGGCACCCAGAGCCGCTCTGACACTGAGGCCTCTGTGTCCCACAGCAATGGGAACACCACAAGGACATGGCAACGTTCCTGTGACATCACAGCAGTAGCTCCCCCAAAAACTGCCTGGAAGGTTCTCCTGGGTCACCAAGGAGCACAAAGGATCCTCAGAGGGCACAACCTATTGCTCAAGGGATCCAAGAGGAACTCAGAAAATGCAGCAAATGAGGACACCCCACAACCCAGCCTGAACACTGAGAAGGAACAAAGATGTGAGCAAACCAAAGGAAGTACAACTTTTGGTCACTGATGCTTCTGACTAAAACCAGCAAGGCTTGTTCCATCTGGGATCTTTGTTCTAGTTCTAGAAACAAGCAAGGTTCTCTGCCGTAAATGTACAGAAAGCGGGAACTTGGGGGAAAGAAGGCTGAGAGTGCCAAAGCCTTGTGTGACTTCTTGGACATCTTGTGGCTGAGGGTGTCCAAGGCAATGGACTCTCAAGCGGGGTCCCTGCCCTCCCGACTGACAGCTGCCATCTCTCCTTCAGCCCCATGTGTGTCTCCAACAACCTCCTGTCAAGGGCCTCCATCCACACATTCCATCACCAGCCACAGATCCTCATCCACGAGGTCACCCAGCATCCTTGAGGCCACAGCAGGGAGTGCTCCTGGCATCTGGTAGAGCTTTTCCTGGGATCCTTCTGGTGTCTGTGGCTGAGAGGAGTGGGGTGGATGGAACCAGGACGGGTCACAGATCAGCAGCCCCACTGCAAGCAGTGCTTTCTCCTGCTGGGGACCGTGGGGTGACTGATATTGGGACTCCTCTGGCTTTGGCTCCTGCAGACCACACAGTGGGTCAGACACTGAGGGAAGGGGTCTCATGGAAACCTGGCACAGGCATTTCTCTTTGGAGAAGGGGTTCTGCAGGGAGAAAGGAGAAGAAGAGACTTTCCTGTCTGCTGAGATTCACCCTCCTCTTTCAGCAGCCATACCACAGTCCATCAGTACCAGAGTTCATAGGATCACTTCCATGCCAGGGAGCACAAGGCACTCAAAACTGAACCCTGCCAGAGCCCAGCCCTGCCTGCCCATTTGGAGGGTGTGGGGGAATGGAATTTCAGCAGGAGTTGACCTGCAATGATACTTTGCCACTTGTGGGTTTCTCACAGCCTTAGAAGGAGTGCGAGATCTCTGTCCCCAACACCTGCTCACCCTTCAAGTGCACACATGTGCCTGGGGGCAATTCAGGTTCACTGGAGTGGTGGCTGCTTCCCTTTGAAACAGGAGCTGTTGCCTTTTCTGTTGCCCTTAACTCCCTTCTACCTATTAGAAAGTGGGTGAGTAAAGGAAATGACCCTGGAGGAAGGGGACCAGAACCTTGGAAAAAGATGAAACATCTTTTGTCTGAATTACAAATAAAATCTAATTCATTTATTTTTTTAGGACGAATCTATTACTACAAACAAAAACATGTTCCTGGGCTGATTGTTGGGATTCAGGGCTTTATTTCTTGTTCTTGTTGTTATTATTATTTATTAGTATTACTTTTCACTGTCAAGACTTTTAAATCTTAGACACGAATAAAAATGGCTGGATGTCACACACTGGGAAAATTCCCTTGCTTTTCCCACCAGAATTAAACTGTACACTCAACTCCAAGTTGCCAGTGGATTCTAAAGATGGAAAATCCTGTTAATGGTGGGTTTAGTGTGGTTTGGAGATGTGGAAGTGTCTCATCCTTTCCCAGAGGTGCCCCAAGTCCACTCTGCTGCCACGTCTGCACTCGCGGCCCCTCACGGCTGCTCTGCCCTGGGGACATGGTGGGGACCCCTCCTGCCAGGGCTGAGGCTCCTCATGGCCCCTCACAGCCCCTCATGGCCCCATAGACCCTCTCATTGCCCCATAGAACCTCTCTTGGCCTCTCACAGCCCCTCATGGCCCCACAGGACCTCTCATGGGCCCTCACATCCTCTCACATCCCCTCACAGCCCCAGGGGCTCCTCCCAAAGGAGAAGGGGTCGGGCCCTGCTCCTTCTCCTTTTATTTTGGTCCCTTCACAGCACCAAGTAAAGAAAGGCTGAATGGAGCCTTTCCCCAGCGTTTCCCTCGGGGTTCATTGCGGGCTGAAGCTCTGTGCTGGCGCTGGCCCCAGTGCCAACATCCCTGCAGCCCCCAAGGCCTTTGCTATCCCCCCGTGTCCATTCCCTGTCCCCGAGTCCCGCCCAGCTCTGGCAGCAGCAGCAGCCGCAGCGCAGTGGGCGCCGGCCCGGCCCGGCCGGGGCTCCCGGCCAGGAGCAGCAGCAGCGCCGGCCCTTCCCACCTGCTCCTGCCTTGGCTTCCCAGGGCTTTTCCCAGGGCAGTTCTGGACTACAGCAACAATCCCCCACAAACAGCCCTGATTCCTCAGGGCCCGGCTCTGCTGCCCTCAGCCAGCCCTCAGAGGAAGAAAGGATTGGGTTCCAGCGCTGTTTTCAGCGCTGTTTTACTCACCCTGAGGTGACAGCAGGAGGCTGTTGGTGCCTTTGCCTTGGCAATTGTAGATCCCGGCTGCTCTTGCCCCTCTTCTGCTTGCCACTTGAATTTTAGCAGTACAGCTGCAATTGCCTCTTTTAATCAGTGCTATCCACTGTGCTTTTGTCACAGGGAACTCAGGATTTTTGTTTCTGGCATCATGATCAGTAGAGATCAAAATGCTCCCAACTCCCTGAGTACAAAATCAAGGAGAATTAAAGCCACACAGGTCACATTTGCAGTGCTCAAACACAGCCCTGTTGCTGCTGCTGCTGCTGAAATAGAATCAACTGACAGAGGCCATCACAGAAATTGCCTCTGCAGTGGCAAATAAAATGAAGAAATCCAGCAGGAGAAAGAAATACTAGAACTTCCCAACTCTATTCATTGTTTCTTCTGAGCAGCAGAAGAAAAAGGAACAGGGCACCTTTCAGGCAGTCCCACAAGCTCAGGGTTCTCATTTCATGGGGAATCTGAGATGCAATTGGCCTTTTTAAAAGGATAGAAGCAAAGGCAATGAATTGGGAATTATTAGGAAAAAATGACCCTTCTTACACACAAAGTTCACCAAGTCATTCCCTGCATTTCTCCTTTTCACAGTCTTTCTGTCATCCACTGACAGGTCTAGCTTATCATGTTCTGATGCTTATCATCAACTGATTGTGCTCTTGATTTCTCCCAGTGCAAGAGATGTAGAATCATCTAAACTGAACACAGAAACAAACTCCCTCTGTCAGCCCATCTTCATGTTCCAGATCACTTTCAAGATGTCCATGGGGCTATTGGAATGATTAGCTCTCCACTTCTGGCTGCAGGCTCTGGAGATTCTTTCTCCACATTCAGCCAGGCATGTATTCCCTAACAATTCCTGGTACCTCATCATGTTTTCTTTGGCTAGAAGAGTAACAGTGAAAACCTTACCAATGGCACAACTCCACTGTCCAGAAGGAAAAGAAAGAACAAGTTGTCAAGTTCTTCAAACATTTGTCCTGCTTTGCTGCAAGAGTTGTGCTGCAGTCACTGTGTGGGAAGCCAAGAGAAGCTGCAGCTGGGGACACATCTTGTGACAGGAGCTGCGCCTTCTTCTCCAGGACAGGTTTTTGGAAAGAACAGACAGGACTGGGGAGAAGATTCTGGGAAAATTGAAACAACTTTTTTATGAAATGAAAATAAAATCAAAAGAAACAACCAATATGTTTTTCTCTATTTTTCTCTATTTATTTTTATGTTTCTCTTTTCCATCTTGCACTTTCTCCATCCCATTCATTCCAAATGGATCTCACCTCTAAGAGCTGAGACTTGGCAAGTTTTAGACACTGTAAAATACCATGAGCTATACGCAGTTTGCCTTCCCCTGTTTAATTGGAAAGCAATGCTGGAGACACAACTGCAGTGCTTGGTTCAGGTACAACTTCTGCATTCAGGGAATGTGCTCAGATGGTGTCTGACCCTCAGCAGGGACGAGGCACAGCAGCAACCAAGGGCATTCCTGTGCCCCTGTGCAGGAGTCAAGACTCTGGCTCTTGGCTCAACAAGGGAAAGTTCCCGTGTTTGGCCAGGCTCAGGGGCTGCCCGGGGAGCGCGGGGCTCGGGGCGGGGCCGAGCGGGCAACGGACAAACGGACACGGGGACAAACGGTCCCGGTGCTTCAGTTGCAGCAGCAGCAGCAGCGGCAGCAGCAGCAGCGGCGGCAGCAGCAGCAGTGGAAGCAGCGAAAGCAGCCAATTTATCACTTTTCTGTCTCTCCTTTCCCTTTCCCACTGTCCCACATTCCCTCCGCGTCTCCCTTTTCCTACGTCCTCTCCTCTTCCAGGTTCCCTCTCCCCGTGCCCGCCCGGGCCATGCCCCCGGCCCGCCCCCGGCCCCGCCCACGGGCCCTTGCGGGGCTGCCCCGGCCCCGGCCCCGTCCGCGGCCGTCCCGCCGTGGTCTCGCCTCCGCCCGGCTCTGGCTGTGCTGGCGCTGGCGCTGCTGGGCGGGCATCATTGCCTGGGGCTGGGGCGGAATCGCTGCCGTTTGGCTCCGCCTGGCCCGATCCCGGCCCCGGCCCCGATGCAGGCTCCGGTCCCGACCCCGGCCCCGACCCCGGCCCCGGCCCCGACCCCGGCCCCGGCCCTGCCCCCGGCCCAGGCTCCTCCCGGGGCCCGCGGAGGACACAGGCGGCGCGGCCGCTGCCGCCGCCTCCGCTGCGGCTTCCCCGGCCCGAGCTCCGCCGCTCAGCAGCGCGGCCGCTGGCCCCGAGCCGCCGCTGCCGCGTTCCAATGAGGGAACGCCTGCGGATGCCCGGCCCGGGGAGGTCGGGGAGCGCTCGGGGGCCGTTCCTGGCCCCGGGCCGAGCGCTGATGGCCGCGACTCGCCGCCAGGGAAGGCGCAGGAGGCCCTGCAGCAGCGCTACAAGCTGGGCCCGCTGCTGGGGCGCGGCGGCTTCGGCAGCGTCTTCGCGGCCACGCGACTCTTGGACGGTGCCCCGGTGAGCGGTGGGCAGAGGAGGAGGAGGAGGAGGAGGAGGAGGAGGAGGAGGAGGAGGAGGAGGAGGAGGAGGAGGAGGGGGCGGAGGAGATGGCGGGGGTGCGGCGGGGCGGGCAGCGAGCTCAACCCTCTGCTGCTCCTTGCTCACAGGTGGCCATCAAATGTGTGCTGCGGGATCGCGTCCGACTCTGGGGCGAGCTGGTGAGTGAGCGGGGCCAGCGGCAGAAGCCGGGGTGTGCCGGGCAGGGATGAGCCGGGGCCGGGCAGGGTGGGAGCCGCCGAGAGCCCTGCGGGGAGAGCGGGTGTGGGGTGAGCGAGGTGTGCAGAGCATCCCGGGCTGGCTGAGGGGTCCCAGAGCCCTGGCATGGCCTCAGCCCCACTGACAGCACCGTGCTCCTCCCGCAGCCCGACGGCACCCGTGCTCCCCTGGAGATTGTGCTGCTGGACAGGGTGTCCTCTGGCTGTGCTGCAATCATTCAGCTGCTGGAGTGGCTTGAGCTCCCTGACAGCTTCGTGTTAGTGTTGGAGCGTCCAGAGCGGTGCCAGGACCTCTCGCATTTGCTGGCGGAGCGGAGGTTCCTGCCGGAGGAGGAGGCGCGGGGGCTGTTTAGGCAGCTGCTGGAGGCCGTGCAGCACTGCACCAGCTGCGGGGTCCTGCACAGGGACATCAAGCCAGAGAACATCCTGCTCGACCTGGCCACGGGGCAGCTGAAATTGATCGACTTTGGCTGTGGCGCCTTCCTGCAAGACACAGCCTACACCCAGTTTGCAGGTGAGCCCTGGCAGGGGATGCTCCTGGCCATCTCATGGCCCAGCCTGGGTGTGGCACCGGGGATTCCCTGTGTTGCTGCCAGGATGGGATTAATGCTTGAGCCAAATTGATTTGAATGGGGGTGTGAGGGGGGCCAGCTCCCAGCCCTGCCAACAGCCTTCAGCACCCACTGTGCCCTGGGCTGGGGCTGGGACAGCCAGCCTGACAAAAACCCCCATGGGGGTAGCAGAGGGCAGGGGTCTGACCCCATGCCCCAGAGAGTTTGGTGCGTCAGCGAGGAAGGGCTTGAACTCCTCTGCTCCCCACGTTTGCCTTGGCTTATTAACAATTTTTTGGAGGCCATGCAGGCAGGGAGGAGAGTGTGTTTTTCTCTGCCATGGGGTGGGTTTTTATTTGCTTGTGATGGTTGGGCCTCCCCAGTGCTTCTGCTGCCCTCTTCCAGCAGCAGTGGCTTCTTTTCCAGCCCTGGGTTTGTAGCCAAGTCCCAGGTGCTGGCGAGAGGGCAGTGGGTCACCCCGTGTGCCGCTGGGGCAGCCCCCACATGCCCAGGGATGCTGGGGCGAGGCTCTGGGAGCAGCAGCATCTCCCTGATGAGCTCCATCTGTGTTCCACAGGAACCCTGTCCTACAGCCCACCTGAGTGGATCCACCAGCAACGCTACCATGGCCAGGCAGCAACAATCTGGTCCCTGGGCCTCCTGCTATACCAGCTGGTCATAGGGAAGCACCCATTCATGAGGGGCCAGCAGATGATCTGGGGGCGGATCTTGTTCCCACGACGGCTCTCCCAAGGTGAATCCTCATCTCTGGGCACAGGGGGAACACCGGGCTTGGGAGACAGCAGCGGGCTCATGAGCATCCTGCTCTGGCAGCTGCTGAGGAGGTGGCACATGTCCTGCTCTCCTGCAAACAGTGAATCCATGGGGAGGTTTAGGCCCAGCTCTGGGCACACCCAGCATGGCCTGGGCACTGGAAGGGGGCGACAACTTCTCCAACTGACTGCTGATTCCTGGTTTCTCTCTTCAGAATGCCAAGATATTATTAAGAGGTGTTTGTCCATGCAACCCTTGGACAGGCCATCCTTAGAAGACCTTTTCCGCGATCCTTGGATGCAGGGTGTTCATCTGTCTTAGGAGATGGGAGAGATCCACATGCACAGTTGGATCCAAGGGCCTGGCAGGTAACAGCTCCACACATTTCTTGGCAATCAGGGGCAAAGCAAACCAGGCTGTTTTTGTCTTGCCTGTAGCTCTGAGCAGGGCTCATCAGAAGGGAACACACAGCTCTTGGGCTGAAGCTGAGCTGGACACCTGGTGTGGCAAGCACTGCTGGCCACCATTCCCCCTGGTTTTGCTTGTCTGCTTCACTGATGGCTGGGACCCTGGGCAGAGCACTGACAGCCTGGTCTGGCCCCCAGGCAAGGAGAAGGAGCCCCTGGAGAAGTTGTTATCAGGTGGGGCTGCTGCTGGAGACACCAAGGGCAACCTCAAGGATGGCAATCTCTTCCTCCATCTGGCCAGCTGAAGATGATGGATTTCAATTCTGGCATGTCTTCTTCAAAGACTCGCTCCACGCCCAATTTGCAGGTGAGTCCACAGCCAGGGGATGCTCCCAGATCTGGGCATGGCACAGCCTGGCCAGCACCAAAGGTTCCCCCCTTGGCTGGGGTGGATGCAACCAATTCTTCAGTTGGCTGCCAAGCTGCTTTTTGTCTCTGGGCAGCTGCTGAGGGACTGGATCTGCCGTGGCTGGCTGCAGGCTGGGCACATGTCCTGCCCTCCTGCTCTGCTCCCAGAGGCACCAGTGATGGGCAGCTTTGGGCCCAGCTCTGAGCACGACCAGCATGGCCTGGGCACCGCGGTTGGCTGGGACAAGGGGACAGGAGCCTTCAGCTGATGGGCGGTTTCTGGTTTCTCTCTTTGCAGCCGGGCTCTGCGGATGCTGAGGCTGCTCTGGGCTCTGCCAGGGCTCTGCTGGGCTCAGCCCCAGGCACAGCTGGGCTCACTCTGCCCTCACATTGCTCTGACAGCTTTGCATCACACGAGCCTGTTCCCAGCACACCGCCTGAGCTTTCTGCTTTTGCAGGTGAGTGAGACTCTCCTGCAGGCCAAGAGATTGCAGTTAGGGACACACATCCAATTGGCAAGAAGCCAAACTCTCCACAGTCCCAGCTGAATGCCTGCATCTGCACAGGATGTTTTCTATGTCCCACTCTTCCTTTCTTTTTGGCTGGAATTGTGCAATTGCACTCTCTTCCTCCTCTAGAAGTGCCACTGCTGTGTTCCTGAGGCAGTGCAGTCTGGAGCTGATGAATGAAGAATCGCCCTTCTGCACTTCCAAACCAGCGCAAAAAGCTGTAAGTGGGACTTTGCATCTTTAAGAAACCCCTGAATGTTTGAAAGGGAATGTGCAGCTCATTCACAGGGTGAGAAGGAAGGGCATCTTCTAAAGGATTTGGGGTTTGACAGAGTTTAGATTCCCAGTGCTGCTTGGAGCTGGCAAGGCGCAAAGCAGTTTCTTCTTGCTTCACTCCAATTGCACCACAATTTAAAAGAACAATATTGGAATCAAACCCCAAAAACTTTTTCAAAAAGGTTCCTGAGGCCGGTAAGATGCATCATGCCATCAGCATGTTTACAAAGTAAATAACTGAGTTTTATGTTTCAAAAGACCAATTACGCCTTAATTCCAAGTTATAGAAGATTTTTCACTGCACACTTTTTATTTTTCACATTTTTTAGAAGATTTTTTCTTTTTCCACATTTTTCCCCTTAAAACAGAAATCATGCTATGAAAAAGAAGTGTCCTTTGCTCTTGGTTCCTGTGTGGGGCAGCTCCCTTCCCGCTGGCTGAGCTGCTCAGGCAGAGCCCGGCAGCTCCTGGCCCTGCAGGGCTGAGGCTTTTCCCCGTTGCTGGGCACAGACTGATGGAGCAGCACTGCTGAACACGGGAACACGCAGAGGGAGCAGAGCAGCTGCCTTTGCCCACCTGAAGCTCCAAGGCCAAACTCTGAGCAGGCACGGCTGGAAGAGACTCGCAGGCTCCCTGTTGGCTTTGCTGCCCCACTTGTGCCCGGCCCAGCTCTGCGTGAGGCAGAGGGAGAACAAGGGGCAGCTCCCTCCCAGCCCCAGCCCAAGGACCTCTCCAGCCCCGGGCCTTGGGGCACTGTCAACACCCACTGCTCCAGCCACAGCTTCTGCTGGCACTGACAGCAACAACCAAACTGGGGCTGGTCCCGAGGGAGCAGCAGCACTGCCTGGATCTGATCCCTCAGTCTGGGGCAGTGCTGGAAAAATGATCGCACCAGCAGCAGCAGCAGCAGCAGCAGCCACAACAGCAGCAGCACCAGCAGCAGTGGCACCAGCAGTGTCAGCACCAGCAGCACCAGCAGCAGCAGTACCAGCAGCAGGAGAACCAGCAGCAGCAGCTGCACCAGAAGCAGCACGAGCAATACCAGCTTCGCCACCAGCACCAGCAGCAGCAGCACCAGCATCACCAGCAGCAGCAGCAGCCGTACCAGCAGCAGTGCCAGCAGCACCAGCAGTGCCAGCAGCATCAGAAGCAGCACTAGCAGCACCAGGACCACCAGCACCAGCAGCACCAGAAGCATCACCAACATTAGCAGCAGTACCAGCACCAGCAGCAACAGCAGTTTCAGCAGCAACAACAGCAGCAGCAGAAGCATCACCACCACCAGCAGCAGCACCAGCATCACCAGCAGCAGCAGCAGCAGCAGCAGTACCAGCAGCAGTGCCAGCAGCACCAGCAGTGCCAGTAGCATCAGAAGCAGCAGCAGCAGCACCAGGACCACCAGCATCAGCACCACCAGCAGGAGCAGCACCACCACCAGCAGCAGCAGCAGCAGCAGCACCAGCAGCAGCAGCACCAGAAGTGCCAGCAGCACCAGCAGCACCAGCAGCAGCAGCACCACCAGCAGCACCACTGGCAGCAGCAACAGCACCACCAGCAGCATCAGAAGCAGCAGCAGCAGCACCAGGACCACCAGCAGCAGCACCAGAAGCATCACCAACATCAGCAGCAGCAGCACCAGCACCACCAGCAGCAGCACCAGAAGCATCACCAACATCAGCAGGACCAGCACCAGCAGGAGCAGCACCAGAAAGCTTTACCAACATCAGCAGCAGCAGCAACAGCAGCAGAAGCATCACCAGCAGCACCAGCAGCACCAGCAGTACCAGCAGCAGTACCAGCAGCAGCAGCACCAGAAGTGCCAGCAGCACCAGCAGCAGCACCACTGGCAGCAGCAGCACCACCAGCAGCACCACCAGCAGCAGCAGCACCAGAAGCATCACCAGCAGCAGCAGCACTAGCAGCACCAGAACCAGCACCACCACCAGCAGCAGCAGCACCACCAGCAGCAGCAGCAACACCACCAGCAGCAGCACCAGCACCAGCACCAGCAGCAGCACCACCAGTAGCAGCAGCAGTACCAGCAGCAGCAGCACCAGCAGCACCAGCAGTTTCAGCAGCAGCACCAGTGGCAGCAGAACCAGCAGTGCCTGCAGCAGTAGCAGCAGAAGCACCACCAGCATCACCAGCAGCACCAGCCCGAGCAGCACCAGCAGTACCAGCAGTATGACCAGCAGCAACAGCACCAGCAGCACCAGCATCACCACCAGCACTAGCAGCACCAGCAGTGCCAGCAGCACCTGCAGTGCCAGCAGCAGCAAGAATAGCACCAGCAGGAACAGCAGCACCAGCAGCAGCATAAGCAGCTCCAGCAGCAGCACCAGCACCAACGCAGCAGCAGCATTAGGAGCAGCACCAGCAGCAGTACCAGCAGCAGCACCAGCAGCAGCAGCACCAGCAGCAACAGCAGTTTCCGCAGCAACAACAGCAGCAGTAGAAGCAGCAGCGGTACCAGCAGCAGCAGTGCCATCAGTAGCAATACCAGCAGCAGCAGCTGCCCCAGAAGCAGCATGAGCAATACCAGCATCACCGCCAGCACCAGCAGCAGCAGCACCAGGACCACCAGCACCAGCAGCAGCAGCACCAGAAGTATCACCAACATCAGCATCACCAGCAGCACCAGCACCAGCAGCACCAGCAGCACCAGCAGTACCAGCAGCAGCAGCAGCAGCAGTGGCACCAGCAGTGCCAGCAGCAGCAGTGCCAGCAGCAGCAGAACCAGCAGCAGCAGCTGCACCAGAAGCAGCACTAGCATCACCAGCAGCAGAAGCAGCAGTACCAGCAGCAGTGCCAGCAGCACCAGCAGTGCCAGCAGCATCAGAAGCAGCAGCAGCAGCACCATGACCACCAGCAGCAGCAGCAGCAGCACCATGACCACCACCAGCAGCAGCAGCAGCAGCAGCACCACCAGAAGCATCACCAACATCAGCATCACCAGCAGCACCACCAGCAGCAGCACCAGAAGCATCACCAGCACCAGCAGCATCAGCACCAGCAGCAGCAGTACCAGAAGTGCCAGCAGCACCAGCAGCAGCAGCACCAGCAGCAGCACCACAGGCAGCAGCAACAGCACCACCAGCAGGACCACCACCAGCACCAGCAGCAGCACCAGCAGCAGCAGCACCAGCAGTACCAGCAGCAGCAGGAGCAGCAGTGCCAGCAGCACCAGAAGCATCACCAGCACCAGCAGCACCAGCACCAGCAGTACCAGCAGCAGCACCAGTGGCACCAGCAGCAGCAGCACCAGTAGCAGCAGCAACAGCAGCCACACCAGCAGTACCAACAGCAGCACATGGAGCTGACTTTCAGTGCAGCCTCTGCCATGCTTCCCTCCCTGTGCAGCGGTCTCACAGCAGCCTGAGGCACCTGGGAGCCCTCAGTGCCAGCAGGGACTTGAGATGGCAGCCCTGGGCTCCTGCACCTTGCGCCAGGAACAGAGCTGGAGACTCCCTCTCCATGTGGAGCTTCCAGATGGAAAAGGCTGCTGTGACCAGGCAGCTCCAAGGGCACAGAAAAGAGGGGCTCGACCCCTTGCTCTGTGCCAGTCCCACAGTCCTGGGCAGCAGCCACCGAGCCCTGGGGGAACAGAGGGCACAGCAAGAGGGACAAAACCAGTCAAGGTCAGAGAGTGGGAAGAGCCAGACCTGGGAGCAGGAACAGCTGCTTCATTGAACTCCTGGAGAAAGCTCTTGGCTGCTTCAAAGCCCTGAAAGGTGTGAAGGGCAGAGAAGTGGCCACACCAAACAATGCTCCTGTTTTCACACCTCCCCTCTCTGTGTCCCAGAAGGAATTGGATGAACTCTGTTCTTCTCTCTGAGTCGTCTCATTCAGCGTGAGCAGCTCAGCACCAGGAGCTGAAGGAGCTGAAGCCTTAGGCCACAAGAGCTGAGCAAGAGGGGGCTTTTGGACCAAAGTAATGCTGCTAAGTAATGGAGCTAGCTGAATGCAGCAGATAGAATCCTGCAATTATAGAATCCATTCTGCTGGAAAACACCTCTGAGCTCATCCAGTCCAGCCAGTCACCCAGCAGTGTCAAGCCCAGCACTAAACCTCGTCCCTGAAGTGCCAAGGTCTGAACAACAGGCCCTGAATGAGGCCTGAACAACAGGCCCCGAGCCTAAGGTGACCTCTGGATGAACCTTCCAACCAAAGGTTATCTGTCTGTCTGCTCATTACAGAAATATGCATGGTCATTAGCACTGTGATAGATGTATCCACTCATCAATGAAGCATGGATTGACCTTTCTGTGTTTAGAAGCCAGACAAGGCCATGAAATCCGACATCTGGCCTTGTTTGGGGTGTATGGTCAGAGTCAAGTCCCTTGGTTCCTCCTTGAGGCCTGGCCAGGCTTTGCTAGGGACCCAGGAGGAGGATGAAAGCAGATGTTCCCACACCAGAAGTGCTGTCAGTTTGTTTATTCAGCACTATCAAAGCTGGGGCCTCTCTCACAGCAGGGGTTGAGCCTCACCTGTGGCTGGAGGCACCTGCAGGATTTCCCAGTGTCCAGGAGTGGCTCTCCAGTCCTTGGCTGTGACAGCTTCCCCAGCTGATGGGTGGATCTGGGGATGGCAAAGTCTGAGGGCAACTGGATCTTTGTTAATCCCTGCAGGCAATCTTTGGCAGTGATGATTGGGTGCATTGCTGAGCTGCTCCTTTTGTGATCCTTTGCTGCTTGGAGCTGCAGTAAGTGACACTGATTCCTTCAGGTGGTGTTTGTGCCTTTGGTGCTGACCCTGCCCACTGGTGAAACAAAATTGGCAAAGTCTGGCCAGATCACAACAAAATATCACTTTTTAAATGTAAATGTAAGGAATCAGTTTCATCTGAAATTCCCAGAAGGGAAGCCCTCCCCAGAGTTCACTGGCTCTGGAGTGGGGCTGAGGTCGCAGCACCGTGCGAGCAATGGGGCAGTCGGTTAAAAGAGCCTGAACCGCAGGATGTCTTAAAATGCATTCAAATATTGCATATGGAAAAAGAAAAAGACCTTGTGGGTTTGGGAAGACAAGGATGGATTTTGTTAACAGCACCAACGGAAAGAACAGTTGTTTTTGGAATGCTCCCACATGAAGGGACAGAAAAAGGTTTTAGTCTTGAGCTCAGGTTTGTCCGTCCAAGACAAATAATAACAATAACAATAGAAATAACAATAATATAACACAATAATATATATTTATATAAGTAACTAAAAATCAATAATGTGAAATAATGCTGAAAATACCAATTTGTGAGCTTTCGCTGCTCACTGTAACAGTAAATACCCTACAAAAAAGAACTGGCAAAGACCCAAATGTCAATGGTAAACTTTGTGAATTGTATACAAGGAATAAAAGAGGACGGGGTGAAATTGGCTGTTTTTATAGGGTTTGGTGATACTATGATGTGGAATGCTTTGTCTGTTCCTGTGAAAAACACAGGGATTAAGACTGCTGGGTTTTTCATGTACCAGACTATCTACAAGCTGCAGGATTGGCTGAATAGGTGAAGGAGTTGTTAAGAGAGCAGTTGATAAAATGAGGAGATGGGAACCTGTCCTGGTGAAGAACCCATCTCCCAGATGTGTTCCATGCCCTTAACAATGGGCCCACTGGGGAAATGGAAACCCCTGGGTGTGCAGGGCTGCACCCAATTTGCAAACACAACCATGGACAGTGAGACTTGGACTGCCTGGGAAATTGTTCTGGGTGTGATGGCCCCTGACAGGGCCACCCCAGAGGCTGCAGGGCTGGCCCTTCATGCACTGGAATTAGGAAAAAGCAGAAGCAAATGAAAGTTAACAACAGAAGAATAGGAATTCAGATTCTTCCAGGACGCTTTGGTTTGGTAACTGCTCACTGTAGCTTGGCCTTGCAAAGTGTTGATGTCATGGGAGGAGGAATTGATGCAGATTATCAAGGAGAAATTAAAGAAATTCTGTTAAAAATGGATGAAGAACATTGGATGATTCAACCCCATGACAGGTTATCACAAATATTGATATTGCAGTTTAAAAGCGATTGTGAAAGGAGATCCACCTCCAGTCAGCACTGTTTGTGGAGATAAAAGGTTTGGACGCACCAGTCCTAATAATTGGTCCAGAGTGTGGGTCCAGAGGCCAAATGGCCCTCCAGAGGCAGCTGAAGGAACAGCTCTGGGGAAAGACAACACTGTTTGAATCCTGAAACCTGAGCATGGAGCATGGAAATATATCCCTGCAGCCAAGTGTTCTCTGCCAGAACAAGTCAATATTGTTTTACAGATGCTGCCAGGCCAAATCTCCCTGTTTTCCCCAACGACCCCTTTGGACAATGCTCTGATCCACGGGGCTCCATGTGAAGGCTGATGTGACACTGAGGGACTTCCACACCAATTCCAGCCAGGAGCCTGGGTGCCCGTCAGGGACTGGGACCTGGCACTTCTCCAGCCAAAGGGGAGAGGATCCCAATTTCCAGCTCCTGGCTGGAATTGGTGTGGAAGTCCCTCAGTGTCACATCAGCCTTCACATGGAGCCCCGTGGATCAGAGCATTGTCCAAAGGGGTCGTTGGGGCAAACAGGGAGATTTGGTCTGGCAGCATCTGTAAAACAATATCCCATAACATCAGCTTGTTGTGTCAGAGAACACTTGGCTGCAGGGACATACTCCCATTGTTCCTGCCCAGGTTTCAGGATTCAAACAGTGTTGTCTTTCCCCAGAGCTGTTCCTTCAGCTGCCTCTGGAGGGTCATTTGGCCTCTGGACCCACACTCTGGCTCCATTATTAGGACTGCTGGGTCCAAACTCTTTATCTCCATGAACAGAGGTGATTGGAGGTGGATGTCCTTCTTTCACAATTGTTTTTAAACTGCAATATTAATAATTGTACTACCCTGCCATGGTGTTGGAAAACCAAATCTTGTTCATTATTGTTTAACATAAAGACTTACTTCAATTACTCCTTGATAATCTGCATCAATTCCTCCTCCCATGACATCAACACTTTGCAAGGCCAAGCTCAAGTGAGCAGTTACCAAACCAAAGCGTCCTGGAGGAATCTGAATTCCTATTCTTGTATTGTTAACTTTCATTTGCTTCTGCTTTTTCCTAATTCATTCCAGTGCATGAAGGTCCAGCCCTGCAGCCTCTGGGGTGGCCCTGTCAGGGGCCATCACACCCAGAACAATTTCCCAGGCAGTCCAAGTCTCACTGTCCATGGTTGTGTTTGCAAATTGGGTGCAGCCCTGCACACCCAGGGGTTTCCATTTCCCCAGTGGGCCCATTGTTAAGGGCATGGAACACATCTGGGAGATGGGTTCTTCACCAGGACAGGTTCCCATCTCCTCATTTCATGAACTTCTCTTTTAACAACTCCTTCACCTGTTCAACCAATCCTGCAGCTTGTAGATAGTCTGGTACATGAAAAACCCAGCAGTCTTAATCCCTGTGTTTTTCACAGGAACAGACAAAGCATTCCACATCATAGTATCACCAAACCCTATAAAAACAGCCAATTTCACTCCTTCCTCCTTTATTCTTTGTATAAAATTTGCAGTTTACCACTGACATTTGGGTCTTTGCCAGTTCTTTTTTGTAGGGTATTTAGTGTTACAGTGAGCAGCCAAAGCTCACAAATCAGTACTGTCAACATTATTTCACATTATCTATTTATTATTATGTATATAAATATATATCATTGTGTTATATTATTATCATTATCATTATCATCATTATCATCATTATTATAATTATTATCATCATTGTTCTTGTTGTTGTTGTTTCATTTGCACAAACAAATCTCAGCTCAAGGCTATAACCTTCTTCTGTCACTCCACATGGGAGTGTTCCAAAAACAATTGTTCCTTCTGTTGGTGCTTTTTCCTATGTGCTGTTAACAAAATCCATCCTCGTCTTCCCAAACCCACAAGTTCTTTTCCTTTTTCCACATGCAATTTTTGGATTCATTTTAAGGCTGATTTACTAAAATATGGATATGATCTGGTATCAATATCCAACTGAGACAGACAAAGACTCTTTAACTGTTTTAGGGTTAAAAAGTGTATGTTTATTCGCAGTGATGGGCTGATGTGTCAGGTCACCCCTTAATACACACGGCCCTGAGCACAGGTGAATACAGACTTTTTATTGACAGAAGTATTGAATACAAATACATATTCATGACCCAGTTCCCACCAACTTTTCACTTCCTGTGCTACTTCGGAAAAAAAGCAATTAAGCATGGGTAGTTTGATCCTTGAAATGGATCGGTGGTCTTTTTATGAGGAGGGGTCACAGAAGGGAGGAAGGGATATGGCTCTTCCTCGTTCTGACCTTTCTACCTTTTCAATGCAAAGTGACAAATGGACCCTTGGCTGGGCTCCTTGTTTCATATCTTCAAGGAGTTTCTGATTTGCAACTGGCTTATGTTCTTGAAGTTCTTTACCAGATACTTTATTTCTCATTATAAGCCCAACTGAACAAGCATAAAGTTGACAATTACTTATTAGCAATGCTTAACCTCTATTTTAGCAAGGCCTCTCTATCTACCTTTAATTTTAGCAAGGACCATCTGTTGATTTTAATTAGAGTTAGCAAGGCTTGTTTTTAATTAAGGCCTCAGCTTCTCTATAATCTTAAATTCTTCCAAGTTTGTGTCTCACCATGCCCCTCTGCTTTTTGTGTGTTTTGTTGTAAAAAGGCAGAATTGGCAGGATTCAGTTCTGAGGCCGATTCTGCAGCTGCTGCCTTGTGGGGCTGGTGCTGTCCCTATGCAGGCCCAGGTATTTCTCCTGCAGCTTCCTCTGCGGGGGCTATAGGAAAACTTTAGGGGAAAGTATTTTATTATCTTTCCTTGGTTAATCTGTTAGTCACCTCCCTCCGCCTAAGATGGACTTGATGTGAAAAATTGGGACAGGGAGCGATTGGTTACTAAAACAAAAAATGTGATTGGCTTTAGGCAGTGGCATTGGGGGCAGCTCCCTCCCAGCTTCAGCCCAGGGACCCCTCCAGCCCCGGGCCTTGGATTCACTGTCGGCACCCGCTGCTCCAGCCACGGCTTCTGCTGGCACTGACAGCAACAACCAAACTGGGGCTGGTCCCGAGGGAGCAGCAGCAGTGCCTGGATCTGATCCCTCAGCCTGGGGCAGGGCCCCTGGGCGAACAGAGGGCACAGCAAGAGGGACAAAACCAGTCAGGGTCAGAGATTAGAAAAAGCCAGACCTGGGAGCAGGAACAGCTGCTTCATTGGACTCTTGGAGAAAGCTCTTTGCTGGGTCAAAGCACTGAAAGGTGTGAAAGGCAGAGAGGAGGCCACACCAAACAATGCTCCTGTTTTCACACCCTCCTGTAATAAATGGAAATGATTTGTGCTAACTAAATTGTAACTACTTGGAAAGTTATTATTAGAAGCAATCAAGGGAATTGGTGTTACAAGGCAGATGGACCCCTCTACAGATGTTACATGTTAAAATTAAGGTACAGAATGTAGTTTTGAGATAATAAATGTCCTAAAACAAAATCAACCATGAGATGGATAAACAAACGACTTTAGGCATAAGGCCTGAAAATTATAAAATATAAAACTTACATAACACAATGCTTAGGACGCACGTGCAACCTGTGAGGTTATCCAGAGGACAACAAGGATGAGTGTAAGCCTTCATCCAAAAGACCACCGAAAAAAGACTGAAGACCCCCTAGCAACAAGTGAAGCATGCTCCATGAAGAAGAGTGATGTAAAGTTAAAGAATCATAAATTGGAGGAGACTTACTGGAAACATGAATGAATATTTATAAGCATAGACTATATAAGATTACTTTGAATTGCTTTGTTTTGTACATGAGGCTGGGTGTGAAGCCCTCCCCGTACCCCAGTCAGTGTTGCTTATGCTTTAATCATACTTAATTACAGGCAAGCTACATTCATATATACGTATATATATATTTTCATATATATATATGTATATATGTATATATGTATATGAATATATTCACTAAATTGTAATCTTTCACTAAATTGTGTTCCTTCTATATCAAATTGCTATTCTATCCATTAAATTGTATTATTTTATTGAATTGTATTTTTGTATTCAACTCACTAAATTTTATCATTTTTTTCCAGGTTATTAAACTGCTGTTAATTCAATAGTCCTATCCTAGTTGTCCAAATTTCAATTTCATTTATAACACTGCCCTTGGGTGAGTTACAGCCACAGTGAGAGGGAGGAGGAGATGATCCCACCCATGGCTGCGGCTGGGTCCAGACATTCATGGAGATAAAGCTGAGCCAGAGGTTCAGCATCTCTCCCAAAATCACGGAATCACAGAATGCCTTGGCTTGGAAGTGACCTTAAAGTTCATCTCATTCCACCCTCTGCCATGGGCAGGGACACCTTCCACTATCCCAGGCTGCTCCAAGCCCTGTCCAGCCTGGCCTTGGACACTTCCAGGGATCCAGGGGCAGCCACAGATTCTCTGGGCAAGCTCTGATCTCTGCCCAGGTGAGCAGGGACAGGACCCAAGGGAACAGCTGGAGCTGGGCTGGGGCAGGGCTGGGCTGGAGATCAGCAAAAGCTTCTTCCCTCACAGGGGGCTGGGGCACTGCCCAGGCTCCCCAGGGAATGGGCACGGCCCTGAGGCTGCTGCAGCTCCAGGAGCCATTGGACAGCGCTGCCAGGGATGCACAGGCTGCGATTGTTGGGGTGTCTATGCAGGGCTGGGGCTGGACTCAATGATCCCAATGGGTCCCAGATCCCAGCTCTGCCCCTTGTGCAATTCTCACCCTTTGGCTCAGCCTTTGTGTCCCCTCGAGGCGCTGTCAGAGCTGATGCGGTGGGGCAGGAGTGGGGCAGCCCCAGCGTTCCCCTGGCAGTGACACCACAGCCGGGGCAGCCCCAGTGTTCCCCTGGCAGTGACACCAGAGCTGTGGCAGCCCCAGTGTTCCCCTGGCAGTGACACCACAGCTGGGGCAGCCCCCGCATTCCCCTGGCAATGACACCACAGCCAGGGCAGCCCCAGCGTTCCCCTGGCAGTGACACCACAGCCGGGGCAGCCCCAGCGTTCCCCTGGCAGTGACACCACAGCCGGGGCAGCCCCAGCGTTCCCCTGGCAGTGACACCACAGCCGGGGCAGCCCCAGCGTTCCCTCCCTGTAGACGCTCCAAGGGAAGCATCCAGAGCCGTGTCCAGTCAGCAGAACTGAGCGGCCACTGAGCACCCCCGGCCTGGGCTGCTGTGGATTCCTCTGCAAACAGCTCAGGGAAGGTCCCCTTGGCCACCTGCACAGTGCCACAGACAAGTGTCAGACACAGTTACAGAGCTCTGCCCAGAGCTGCCAGCAGGAATCAATTAAAAAAAAAATTAAAAAATTAAAACCACAAAAAAAACAAGAAAAAGAGGACTCCTCCCAGCAGATCCTTTCCATCCTTCAGTTTTCACATCTGCATGTGCACAAGACCTGGGGCTGCAAAAAATGAGGCTTCATTGGCACATTTGCAGGAAAAGCAAGTTTAGGACAGGTTATCAGCAGAACTGTTCTCAGCTGGGTGAAAAAGGCCCCTTTGGCAGCTGCAGGGCCATTGAAAATGCAGACCCTCAGGCCATGGGGGAGAAAAGGGCTTTGAATTCCCCTCCCTTGACACACAAACCCTGCTCCCAAGCTGCTCCCCACACAGGATTCTACTGGAAGACTGTGGAAAGCTGAGAGTTGACTCTGGCTTCTCCATGTTCCGTGTCCTAAAGCTGCCTGGGAGAAGAAATTTAGGGTCAACTCCACTGGCACAATCCCTCCTGGCCCAGGGCACAGCGCCAGGAAGGTCTTTGCTCCTCCCTTGGCCCTCCCTGAGGAGGATGGCAGGGCTTGCAGGTTTATGGCATTTGTCCTTGCTGCCCCTCATGTCCCACTACCCCACAAAGAGCCCCGAGCCACCCGGTAGGGACAGGCCCTGCTGTGCCAGGCCTGGGCTCAGGGCTTGGCCTTTCTGCTTCCTCCAACCCAGCCAGGGCTTGCTCAGCATTGCAGTTCCCTGTGCTGTGCCCCAAGTTCGCTCGGCCCCTGCTGGAAAGGGACTTGAGGTACCTCGATCCCCTCGGGCAGTGCATGGGAGAAAACAACAAACTTCCCAGGAGGGGGGAAACAAACTTTTACTTGCAAAATTTAGAGAATGAAGTACTCGGGAAATCATAAAGTGACATGGAATTACAGTAAAGCACTTCACAGAGCACTGACTAAGCAAACTCTAACCCGTCCAACTTCGAGTTATACAGATTTGGAGAAAAGGAATTCAAGAGAAGAGAGAGGGACAGAGATCCACAGTCAGCCTTGGATCCAGCGCCATCTCAGCTGCTGTGAGCTCCAGGGCTGTGGCACATGTCAGTGTCTGTAAGAGACGCTTTCGGGGTGTGGACGTTCCGGGACACAGCAGAGACCTCTATAATCAAGTTAAATGTTAGTAGTTTATTTCAGGGCGTGGGAGAGAGAGAGAACCTGCTAGGAACCAGCAGACGAAGCTCAAAGCAGGCTCAGAGGGAACAATACAAAAGGGAGTAAAATATGAATACATGAGTTCTAGATTTAAGATAGCTAAGAAAGAGAGTAACAGAACAGAAGTGAGAGAGCTGGGAAAAGAGCATAAAGAAGTAAAAAGAGCAGGAAAAAGAGTGTAGAAAAAGTGAGGCAAGAGAGACAAGAGAGCGTAGCAAGAGTGACCAAGAGCAAGCAAGAAGAGTCTTATAAACGAGGCTCGAGACTTTTTGGTGTAATTAAAACCTGGCCTGTTTATTAATACTGAGCTGCAGCCGAAGGCAGACACAGGCTAGCCCCGTGTACTACACGCTACAGACCGGGACAGCAACAATGTATCAAACAAGAACTCACGAACAGTACAGAAAAAAAACCCCACAAGATAAGAAAGAAAACGCCCCCGCTAATGTGTAACACCCTGTTTTATACCCTCCCTCAGGCTTGGATTGGTCTGTTTTGGATCCGTCTTAGGATTGGCTGCTTTCTTGGGCTCTGGTTGGTCCATAGCTACGTTCATCCTGGTCCAATCATTTTCCCAGGGCGTCGAATGATTGGTGGATATTTCTTCCAATCCTTTCTCACTCTGTTGATGACATCATGTTCTTGAATGTTCCACTCCATGTCCCCATAAGCCCTCTTATATCTCTTACCAATCCCCATTTTATCTGCCCAACCCCCAATCCAATACCAACCCCGAACATCTAAAACTACACTCAACAATTATCTTAACACTCTTACAACATAATTAAACATATCAATTAACTCTCTAACAACTTTAATTAATCTCCCAAGTTCAAAAAAAAATCCCTTATAACAAGCACATAGCAAGAGAGCAAGCTCTCCTTTACAATTGCTTATATAACCTATACATTGAATATTTTATTCCTTCACTAACCAATCTTTCTAAGTATGCTAATACAGTAACATTTGTGTGTGACCTATAGAAATCGCTGCTTTTGCATATTTTTAGTTATCTCAGGGTCCTTCAGACCTTTCCTTATAAGGCTGGGAAGAGGGGTCTTAGCTTAGTTTTATTGGGGGAAAGAATGTGTTCTGGCATACCAGACCAGCTTCTTTGAATTATTCAAACTGTTCTTTCATTTGTATTTCTTCCTGAGCCTTTCTGGATAAGGAGTCATATTTATAATTTCTTTCTAATTCTACCTTCCCAACAAGTGTCACACCCGTGTCACAGCCTCACCTGCTGTGGTTCCTCTCCCAGGTGGGGTTTTTGGGGTGCCAGGGGCTTGGCAGCCACTTTGGGGCTGGAGCAGAGGCTGCAGTGCCAGGGCTGGGGCAGTGACTGCACCACCCATGCAGAACTTGTTCTGCCCCCCAAACACACACTGGAGATATCTGAGGCCATTCATCATTTCTCTGCTCTCCAGCACCAAGGCAACGCACTCTGGCTGCAGCTCTGAGCTCATGCCCATGGCAACTACCCCTGACAATGGGGCTCCATGGAGCTGCTCTCAGGAACCCCCCAAGAGCTGGGAAGTGCCCCAAAACTGCCTCAGAAATGTGGGATACCCCAAAATCTCTTCAGGAATGTGGAATATCCAAAAATTCACTCAGTAATGGACATGCCCTCCCTTCATTATTCCCAAACTTTGGCTGTCTCATTGCAGGCCGCACCCCACATCCCCAATCCCAACCCCAACCCATCCCATCCCTGCTGGACATCAAGACCCACTTCCCAAGCCTGATCTCCCCCATTTCACACCTCCCAAACTCCATCACACCTATCCTGCCCCACCCAATGCCCATGTCACACCCCTGATCTGCATCCCACTTCACCCAATCCCCTTCCAACCCCATTCCACCTGATGCCTTCAGAAGTCTGACCTAGAACAGAGGCTAGACAGAGTTAAGAATAAAGTTTATTAAAAGGCCTTAAAGGATACACCTTGGGCAGTACAAGAGCCTGCCCAGGGCTACACCCAAAATGGACCAAAAATGGTCAAAAAAAACCCAACAAACCAACTCATCATGAGGCCTCACATTTTTAGAAGTTTAGGTCTATCTGGATATTGGGGTTCATGGTCCAATTATAGCTTCAGATGATGAAGTCCTGTCCTTCTTGTTTTCTCTCTTCAGTCCACCCTTGTTTATGCTTTTGAGCCTGAAACGTGTAATGATTGTCCTTGGTATCAAGCTAGAAAAGGAATTGTTTTGTCTACCTACTCTGTGAAGAGAGCTCAGTAACAAAACAGGAAGTTCCAAAATACAAACCTAGACAGTGCAAAATATGAAAAATATGGAAGCTAAAACTTAAGGCATCACACCCTGAGGGGTTGTGGAATCCAATAGTTTTCAGTGGCACTGTGCAGTTTTCAGTGGCATTGAGTAGTTTTGAGGTGACAGATAAAACTCTTGTTGCTTTGAGTGCCAAAAAATGGAGAAAACTCCACCAAATAGCTCCACAACCCCCAAGTATTTCCCGGAACACCAGATTACCTTGAAGCACTAGTAAAATGTGAGGCTCTAGATGCCTTTGATGAATTTGTAGACTTTTACCCCAATTTTGTGTGTTTTAAAGGGATGAAGATGAATCAAAAGATAATCGGAACAAAACAAAAGGACCACCAGCCCAGTGTCTTCCCAACACAGATCACTGGGAACGTGGGTCATCAGGGTTCTGCCCAACGTGGGTCCTCTGATGGGGGATGGAGTTGGGACAGCACACAAAGCTCTTCCTGCACTTGGAGAACTCGCAGGGCTTCCCTTACTGGTGCCTCTGTTGGTGTCTGGTCAAGTTAGAGCTCTGGGTGAAGCTCTTCCCACACTGGGGGCACTTGTAGAGCTTCTCCCCGGTGTGGCTGCACCAGTGGGTGATGAGGTGAGAGTTTCGCTTGAAGCCCTTCCCGCACTCAGGGCAGCGGAAGGGCCTCTCCTCTGTGTGAATCCGCTGGTGCACGAGGAGAGTGGAGCTGATGCGAAACCTCTTCCCACACTGGAGACACTCATAGGGCCTCTCCCCAGTGTGGAGCATCTGGTGAATGGTCAGCTGGGACCTCTGGCTGAAGGTCATCCCACATTCCGCACACTCATAGGGCTGTTCCCCAGTGTGGGTCCTCTGGTGGATGGTCAGGTGGGAGCTGTTTCTGAAGCTCTTCCCACACTGGGGACACTCGTAGGGCCTCTCCCCAGTGTGGATCCGCCGGTGCCTGACAAGGGTGGAGTTGTGCTTGAAGCCCTCCCCACAGTCAGGGCAGCAGAAGAGCCTCTCATCTGTGTGAATCCGCTGGTGAATGAGGAGATGAGAGCTCCTCTGAAACCTCTTCCCACACTCAGAACACTCGTAGGACCTTTCCCTAGTGTGGATGCGCTGGTGACGGATGAGTTCGGAGTTGCAGCTGAAGCCCTTCCCACATTTCCCACACTCGTAGGGCAATTCCCCAGTGTGGATCATCTGGTGGCGGATCAGTTTGCTGCTCCGGCTGAAGCTCTTCCCACACTACAAGCATTTGTAGCGCTTCTCCCCATCCTGAAGCTGCTCATGGACCACCAGCTCAGAGCCCTGGCTGGATCTCCAGCTGCCTTCCGGACACAGGATGGGTCTTTCCTCCTCAGAGCACCCTGGTCTGGGTTTGGATCCCCTCTTCCTGTGGGATCTCTGAAGCTTTTCCTCCCCGTGGGATTCCTGGAATGTGGAGCTGCTGAAGACAGCCTCTTCCATGAGGTTTTGCTGTGAGGATTTGTCCTCCCTGGTCTCCATCCTAAGTTCCTTGTCTGGGGGAGGAAGGATAAGGAGAGGATGGGATTTGCCTCTGTGCCAGAGGGAAGGGGAAGGAGATCCCCCCAGTGCGTCCCCGGCAGGATGGTATCAGCAGCGGGGTTGTCCTGCAGCCGGGGCCATGCTGGGCTGGGAGATGGAGCAGGAGAGAGGGGGAAATGGGCACTGACTTCCTCCTCACCTGTCTGGGTGTCCCGGGGCATCTTCCTCTTCCTCACAGCGTCCTTCTCCATCCAGACAAGGTTTGGGATTGGGAAATCCTGGTTTGGGAGAAAACAAGGAATGAGCACAATGAGTTTGAATGTCTCTTGGCCCAAGTCCCTCTCTAGAAGCCACTGGATATCTGAGGTGTCTTGGTTTGAAAGGAAAGGTGTTTGCTAAGGAAGGCAGAAACCTCCACAGAAATTGATAAAAATGTAAGCAACAACCCCCTCTGAATTATTATAATCTTGATATCAAAGTGCTCTCAGATATTGATATAGGAATACGAATAGTTCTTTACTAAAGAAAGAAAAATGAAAATGCAGCAGGACAAAAAAACCAACAAAAAAACAACTCACTGAGAGAATCAGAATACAACCTGACACCCTGTTGGTCAGGGTGTTGGAAGCAGTCTGATTAAATGGTGGCTACAGTCCGCATGGAGTGACAGATGTGGTTCTGTTGAAGCAATGATCCCATAGAAGGCTGTAGCTTACCTCTGAAGTTCCGGTGCTGTAGATGGGTCTTCTCTCTCCTCTGGGATACAAGTGGAGAAAGACTGCCTGTGGTGTTCTGATGCTCAGATTATATCCAGTAGGAATGTTTGGCTCCTCACCCTGGGTGGAGCATCTCACGATGGAATGATGTCATTTTATCAGTCATGCTGTGAGACTCAATGGCCCATTACCAGAAGCTATCCCCCTGGAGGGAGGATGGGTGGTGGGAGAGATAAAGAACACTGCCCCACCCAGTTTTAACAGCTGGCCCATTAACAGAAGACATCCCCCCCCATTATGAGGGATGGGTGATGAAAGAGATAATGAAAACTGCCCCCCCGGTTTTAACAAATGGTGATAGAATGCATACTTCTGGTTACATCTTGCATTGCAACCTAAGACATGAGATCCATAAAAACCTCCCAAACACCAAGATTCAGCCCTGAAAATGCCTTCCAGGAGTTCCCCATCTCTGGTCTCCCTCCTTTGGTGTTCAGGGTTTCCTCCCTGTCCCAGCTGCTGAGGGTCACGCTTTTACTGGGGGTCCCCTGTCTACTCGGTCCCTGACCTCTTCAGGCTGCTGGGAGTGCCAGGAATTTGAAATGTTCCCCCTATTTCTATCTTCTCACTTAGGGATGCTGGTACCCCCCAGCATCCCCCCAAGGGGCATTTTCCACTCAGCTCTGGAGTTCTTCATTCTCCAAACATCCTCCCCAAAAAACCCAACCCCTGAGGGACCCCTCAGGATATCTGGGCCGAGCTCCCCCTCCCCAGGCACCTGCCGGATTGGGGGGTGGGGGATGATGATCCCACAAGTAGGGGGCTATGAATTCAGGGAGTGCTCAAGCTCATGGTTCCTTCTATTTTTCCTGATCCACTTTTGTCCCTCCTTCAGGCTGAAGAAGCTGCTCAAGGAGTCAGAAGCAAAACTCCAAGACCCTTGGAGCTTCAGTCAGCCCCACTGAGGACAGGGACTGCCAAAGGCTCCCCAGGCACTGGTGAGAGCAGATTCTGGAGGCCAGGATTGCCGGGAGCCAACGGCTCTGAGCAGGGAACTGCAATGCTGAGCAAGCCCTGGCTGGGTTGGAGGAAGCAGAAAGGCCAAGCCCTGAGCCCAGGCCTGGTACAGCAGGGTCTGTCCCTCACGGGTGGCTCAGGGCTCTTTGTGGGGCAGTGGGACATGAGGGCAGCAAGGACAAATGCCATAAACCTGTGTGATACTCCAGATCCTTATGGTACCAAGGGGCCAGTGGGACACTGTGGGAAGTTGTGGAACCAAGGGGATCATTTTGGCACTCTTGGGCCCATAGAACCAAGGGACCAGTGGGACACTCTGGAGCCTTATGGAAACAAGAGGCCACTGTGAGTCTGCAGGGCTGTAACACCCCAGAACACTTCAATGCTGGTGGTAACCAAAGGTTCCTGTGCTTGAGTTTAGTGCACAGGAGGAACACCAACCAGATATTCTCAGAATGGACAGATGCAAAGAATATTCTTGGTAGGAAGGGACCCACAAGGACCATCAAGTCCAACTCTTAAGTGAATAGCCCCACAAAGATTGAACCCACAACCTCGGTGATGCTGGCACCATTCTCTGACCAACTGAGCAAAAAGATCAAAATGATACAAAATTTAACTGGCAGAATATAGACAATCATGGAACTATGGCAAAGGGTTTAATACAACATCCAACTGAACATACAACTCTTACCATAGCATTAAGTTTACCAACTTAGCTCATTTAACCTAAAAAGTGTTAACCCTTAAGATTTTGGGTAACATTAAGATATCCAAAAATGTTCCAGGTATGTAGGATAAGAAGGAGAAGAAAAAGAGACCAGAAAGACAGAAGATCTACAGAAAAGCATTTCCAGGATGATCCCAGTCACTCCCAGTACAATCGCAGTCACTCTCAGGTATGAGCTGTTGCACCCAGTCACTCGCAGTATGGTTCCAGTCACTCCCAGATCCTCCCAGCATGATTCCAGTCATGGCCAGAGTGACTCCCTGTCACTCTCAGGATGGGCCCAGTTGCTCCCAGTCACCTCCAGAATGCTTCCAGTCACAGCCAGCACCTTTCCATTCCATTTGTTCCCAGTAGGATCCCAGTTAGTTCCACTAGGATCCCAGTATGACCCCAGCATGGGCACAGCTGCTCCCATGATTATCCAGTGTGGTTCCAGTACTCCCATTTACCTGCACTGTGGTTTCAGTCTCTCCCTGTCTATCCCAGTCACTCTCAGTCACTCCTCAGGTGCTTCCAGCCTGATCCCAGTTGCTCCCAGCCACTCCCAGTCACCCTGAGTGCAGTTACAGTTGCTGCCAGTATGGTCCCGATCTTGCCCAGCATGGCCCAGCTCCTCCCACTGTGTTCCTGGCAGGATGCCAGTTGCCCTCAGCATGGTTCCAGTTGCTCCCTGTTCCTCCCAGTGTGATCCCAGTTGCACCCAGTTGCCCCCAGTATAGTCTCTGTCCCTCCCCAAATGATCCCAGCCGCTCCCAGCATGGTCCCAGTCACACTCAGTTGCCCCCAGTGCAGACCCAGTCACTCCTACTTGCTCCCAGTTGTCTGCAGCACAGGGTCCCAGTTGTCCCCAGCACAGTTCCCATTGTTCCCAGTGTGTTCCCAGTGTCATGGGGTAGCTTTACCTTTAAGACAGCTTTGAGAGTTAAGGAAGTTGAAGCTGCTGGTGGCTGATGGGAGTTTTTCCTCCTGACCAATTATCAGTCATTTCCAAGAATTGACAGCAGTTCTGACCATTAAAAAGTGAATTCAACTTGTAAACACTCCCTTAAGATGTACAGTCAGAGATCTCTTGCCTTCTTTGGTTTCTGGCTTCTGAGAAGGTAACAAGGCTCTGTGGTAGCCTCCTCCACTCCCCTTCCCCTTCCCCTCTCGGCTGAAGAAGGCTGCAGAGGATGGGGGGGGGGGGGCGGGGGGAGGAAAGGAAAGCAGAGCTGGCAGCCTGGTTTAGTTTTCAGTTTCTGCTGCTGGACTGAAACCTGACACCATGAACTCTTGCAGCTTTTCTAAAGCTTTTAATTCTTTTACTACCTGGATAAATGAACCGATTACTCCTTTTGCTCAGAAAAGACAGAGAACGAGAGAGACAATCAACATAAAGAAGACATCATAGAACCACCAAAAACAGTGAGGAAAAGAGTTAAGTTTTAAATAAGGGAGAGAGAATAAGAAGATGCTTACAGCTGAAATATCTTTCTGTTAAAGCTATGGAGATGGACAATAGTAGTTTAAAAAGACTCCTTTAATTCATGACTAGAGTATGGGAGGAATAGAGTGTTCAAAGTGTGGTCTTTTGAGAAAAAGAGAGAGTGGTTGTGATACTGTGGGTTGCTGGAAATGGGTAGAGTGAAGATTTTGGAGCCTTGGGGGGGCAAAGGGAAAGCTGTTTTCCAAGAAGGCTCACAGAGACAGATGAAGAGGACTTCTGCCTTTGAATAACTCATCCTTAAAATGGCATCTCTAGACTCATTGACCCATGCACACCTCGAAGTGATGTGAAGTGGGAGGAGTGAACTCTGATAACAGATTTCCGAGCAGCTGGCATTAGAGAAATAGAAAACTATAACAAAAATAGTTTTCTTGTGAGAAACTCCATAAATTGGCAGAAAGAGACTTCTGTTTCTCTACAAAGACTGATGAAAAGACTCTAGCAAGAACTGAGACTGTTTTTGACCACCAAAGTTCTAAAGTTGTTTTTTGTCTCTATGTTATCATGTGTACAAACAAATAGTCAAGTAGTGAGAGATAAAGGGGTTTTCTGGAAGTTTATTCTGGTGTTCTTATTCTTGTGGTTTGTTAATAAACTGTCTTTATTCCTTTTAAGTTTTAAGCCTGTTTTGCTCTTGTTCTAATCCATATCTCACAGCAAAAAATAAGTAATTTTTTTAGTTATTGGTTTAAAACCACGACACCCAGTCATCCCCAGTATGGGCACAGACACCCCCAGTATATCCCAGTTGGCCTCAGCATGTCCATAGCCATTCCCAGACACTCCTAGTAATCCCAGTCAAGTGCTTCTTATCCCAGTATGATCTCAGGCCCAGTACATCCCAGCTGAGCATTCCCTGAATTCACAGCCTCCCATCCGTGGGATCTTCACCCCACCATCCCACAGGTGACTGGGAAAGGCAAGCTCGGCCCAGATATCCTGGGGGCTTCCTGGGTTGGGTTTTGGCGGGGGGGGATGTTTGGAGAATGAAGAACTCCAAAGCTGAGTGGAAAAGGCCCCTTGGGGGGACATTGGGGGATCCCAGTGGCTGCTGCTGGCAGAGGCAGCCTGGAGGAGCACAGCTCTGTGACCCCCAGGACCCCAAAGTGGGGAGCCCAGAGAGGGGGAGAGCCGCGATTGGTGGGACACTCAACAGCCTGTAGAGGGGCAGGGGGGGGGAGTCTCCACGGACCCCCTGCACCCCCAAGAAGAGAATAAGGGGAGCAGGGACCCTGGGACCCCAAAAACTTCCAGCATCCCTAAGTGTTGAGATGGAAACAGGGGAAACTTTTTAGATTCCTGGCACTCACAAAAGCCTGAAGAGGACAGGGACCAAGTAGTTGGGGGACCCCCAGTACACACTTGACCCCAAGGAGCTGGGACAAGGAGGAAACCCTGAACACCAAAAGGGAGAAAACAGAGATGGGGAACACCTGGAAGGCATTTTCAGGGCTGAATTTTGGTGGTGTAAAATTTTTATGGACCCCATGTCTTGGGTTGCAATGCAAGATGTGACCAAAAGTATGCATTCTATCACCATCTGTTAAAACCTGGTGGGGCAGTTTTCATTATCTCTTTCATCACCCATCCCTCATAATGGGGGGGATGTCTTCTGTTAATGGGCCAGCTGTTAAAACTGGGTGGGGCAGTGTTCTTTATCTCTCCCACCACCCATCCTCCCTCCAGGGGGATAGCTTCTGGTAATGGGCCATTGAGTCTCACAGCATGACTGATAAAATGACATCATTCCATCGTGAGATGCTCCACCCAGGGTGAGGAGCCAAACATTCCTACTGGATATAATCTGAGCATCAGAACACCACAGGCAGTCTTTCTCCACTTGTATCCCAGAGGAGAGAGAAGACCCATCTACAGCACCGGAACTTCAGAGGTAAGCTACAGCCTTCTATGGGATCATTGCTTCAACAGAACCACATCTGTCACTCCATGCGGACTGTAGCCACCATTTAATCAGACTGCTTCCAACACCCTGACCAACAGGGTGTCAGGTTGTATTCTGATTCTCTCAGTGAGTTGTTTTTTTGTTGGTTTTTTTTTGTCCTGCTGCATTTTCATTTTTCTTTCTTTAGTAAAGAACTATTCGTATTCCTATATCAATATCTGAGAGCACTCAAGATTGATATCAAGATTATAATAATTCAGAGGGGGTTGTTGCTTACATTTTTATCAATTTCTGTGGAGGCTTCTGCCCTCCTTAGCAAACACCTTTCCTTTCAAACCAAGACACCTCAGATATCCAGTGGCTTCTAGAGAGGGACTTGGGCCAAGAGACATTCAAACTCATTGTGCTCATTCCTTGTTTTCTCCCAAACCAGGATTTCTCATTCCCAGACCTTGTCCGGATGGAGGAGGAGGCTACGAGGAAGAGGAAGATGCCCCGGGACACCCAGGCTGGTGAGGAGGAAGTCAGTGCCCCTTTCCCCCTCTCTCCTGTTCCATCTCCCAGCCCAGCATGGCCCCGGCTGCAGGACAACCCTGCTGCCGATACCATCCTGCCGGGGACGCACTGGGGGGATCTCCTTCCCCTTCCCTCTGGCACAGAGGCAAATCCCATCCTCTCCTTATCCTTCCTCTCCCAGACAAGGAACTTAGGATGGAGACCAGGGAGGACAAATCCTCACAGCAAAACCTCATGGAAGAGGCTGTCTTCAGCAGCTCCACATTCCAGGAATCCAATGGGGAGGAAAAGCTTCAGAGATCCCACAGGAGGAGGGGATCCATACCGAGCCCTGGGTGCTCTGAGGAGGAAAGACCCACCCTGTGCCGGGAAGGCAGCAGGAGATCCAGCCAGGGCTCTGAGCTGGTGGTCCATGAGCAGCTTCAGGATGGGGAGAAGCGCTACAAATGCTTGTAGTGTGGGAAGAGCTTCAGCCGGAGCAGCAAACTGATCCGCCACCAGATGATCCACACTGGGGAATGGGCCTATGAGTGTGGGAAATGTGGGAAGGGCTTCAGCTGCAACTCCGAACTCATCCGTCACCAGTGCATCCACACTGGGGAGAGGTCCTACGAGTGTTCTGAGTGTGGGAAGAGGTTTCAGAGGAGCTCTCATCTCCTTGTGCACCAACGGATTCACACAGATGAGAGGCCCTTCTGCTGCCCTGACTGTGGGGAGGGCTTCAAGCACAACTCCACCCTTGTCAGGCACCGGCGGATCCACACTGGGGAGAGGCCCTACGAGTGTCCCCAGTGTGGGAAGAGCTTCAGAAACAGCTCCCACCTGACCATCCACCAGAGGACCCACACTGGGGAACACTCAGAAATGAGTGTGCGGAATGTGGGATGACCTTCAGCCAGAGGTCCCAACTGACCATTCACCAGATGCTCCACACTGGGGAGAGGCCCTATGAGTGTCTCCAGTGTGGGAAGAGGTTTCGCATCAGCTCCACTCTCCTCGTGCACCAGCGGATTCACACAGAGGAGAGGCCCTTCCGCTGCCCTGAGTGCGGCAAGGGCTTCAAGCGAAACTCTCACCTCATCACCCACCGGCGCAGCCACACCGGGGAGAAGCTCTACAAGTGCCCCCAGTGTGGGAAGAGCTTCACCCAGAGCTCTAACTTGACCAGACACCAACAGAGGCACCGGTAAGGGAAGCCCTGCGAGTGCCCCAAGTGCAGGAAGAGCTTTGTGTGCTGCCCCAACTCCATCCCCCATCAGAGGACCCACATTGGGCAGAACCCTGATGACCCACGTTCCCAGTGATCTGTGTTGGGAAGACACTGGGCTGGTGGTCCTTTTGTTTTGTTCCGATTATCTTTTGATTCATCTTCATCCCTTTAAAACACACAAAATTGGGGTAAAAGTCTACAAATTCATCAAAGGCATCTAGAGCCTCACATTTTACTAGTGCTTCAAGGTAATCTGGTATTCAGGGAAATACTTGGGGGTTGTGGAGCTATTTGGTGGAGTTTTCTCCATTTTTTGGCACTCAAAGCAACAAGAGTTTTATCTCTCACCTCAAAACCACTCAATGCCACTGAAAACTGCACAGTGCCACTGAAAACTATTGGATTCCACAACCCCTCAGGGTGTGATGCCTTAAGTTTTAGCTTCCATATTTTTCATATTTTGCACTGTCTAGGTTTGTATTTTGGAACTTCCTGTTTTGTTACTGAGCTCTCTTCACAGAGTAGGTAGACAAAACAATTCCTTTTCTAGCTTGATACCAAGGACAATCATTACAAGTTTCAGGCTCAAAAGCATAAACAAGGGTGGACTGAAGAGAGAAAACAAGAAGGACAGGACTTCATCATCTGAAGTTATAATTGGACCATGAACCCAAATATCCAGATGGACCTAAACTTCTAAAAATGTGAGACCTCGTGATGAGTTGGTTTGTTTGGGTTTTTTTGACCATTTTTGGTCCATTTTGGGTGTAGCCCTGGGCAGGCTCTTGTACTGCCCAAGGTGTATCCTTTAAGGCCTTTTAATAAACTTTATTCTTAACTCTGTCTAGCCTCTGTTCTAGGTCAGCCTTCTGAAGGCATCAGGTGGAATGGGGTTGGAAGGGGATTGGGTGAAGTGGGATGCAGATCGGGGGTGTGACATGGGCATTGGGTGGGGCAGGATAGGTGTGATGGAGTTTGGGAGGTGTGAAATGGGGGAAATCAGGCTTGGGAAGGGGGTCTTGATGTCCAGCAGGGATGGGATGGGTTGGGGTTGGGATTGGGGATGTGGGGTGCGGCCTGCAATGAGACAGCCAAAGTTTGGGAATGATGAAGGGAGGGCGTGTCCATTATTGAGTGAGTTTTTGGATATTCCACATTCCTGAAGAGATTTTGGGGTATCCCACATTTCTGAGGCAGTTTTGGGGCATTTCCCAGCTCTTGGGGGGTTCCTGAGAGCAGCTCCATGGAGCCCCATTGTCAGGGGTAGTTGCCATGGGCATGAGCTCAGAGCTGCAGCCAGAGTGCGTTGCCTTGGTGCTGGAGAGCAGAGAAATGATGAATGGCCTCAGATATCTCCAGTGTGTGTTTGGGGGGCAGAACAAGTTCTGCATGGGTGGTGCAGTCACTGCCCCAGCCCAGGCACTGCAGCCTCTGCTCCAGCCCCAAAGTGGCTGCCAAGTCCCTGGCACCCCAAAAACCCCACCTGGGAGAGGAACCACAGCAGGTGAGGCTGTGACACGGATGTGACACTTGTTGGGAAGGTAGAATTAGAAAGAAATTATAAATATGACTCCTTAGCCAGAGAGGCTAAGGAAGAAATACAAATAAAAGAACAGTTTGAATAATTCAAAGAAGCTGGTCTGGTATGCCAGAACACATTCTTTCCCCCAATAAAACTAAGCTAAGACCCCTCTTCCCAGCCTTATAAGGAAAGGTCTGAAGGACCCTGAGATAACTAAAAATATGCAAAAGCAGTGATTTCTATAGGTCACACACAAATGTTACTGTATTAACATACTTAGAAAGATTGGTTAGTGAAGGAATAAAATATTCAATGTATAGGTTATATAAGCAATTGTAAAGGAGAGCTCGCTCTCTTGCTATGCTCTCTTGCTTGCTCTTGGTCTCTCTTGCTTCACTCTTGCTATGCTCTCTTGTCTCTCTTGCCTCACTTTTTCTACACTCTTTTTCCTGCTCTTTTTACTTCTTTATGCTCTTTTCCCAGCTCTCTCACTTCTGTTCTGTTACTCTCTTTCTTAGCTATCTTAAGTCTTGAACTCATGTATTCATATTTTACTCCCTTTTGTATTGTTCCCTCTGAGCCTGCTTTGAGCTTTGTCTGCTGGTTCCTAGCAGGTTCTCTCTCTCCCCCATGCCCTGAAATAAACTACTAACATCTAACTTGATTATAGAGGTCTCTGCTGTGTCCCAGAACGTCCACACCCCGAAAGCGTCTCTTACAGACACTGACATGTGCCACAGCCCTGGAGCTCACAGCAGCTGAGGTGGCGCTGGATCCAAGGCTGACTGTGGATCTCTGTCCCTCTCTCTTCTCTTGAATTCCTTTTCTCCAAATCTGTATAACTTGAAGTTGGACAGGTTAGAGTTTGCTTAGTCAGTGCTCTGTGAAGTGCTTTACTGTAATTCCATGTCACTTTATGATTTCCCGAGTACTTCATTCTCTAAGTTTTGCAAGTAAAAGTTTGTTTCCCCCCTCCTGGGAAGTTTGTTGTTTTCTCCCATGCACTGCCCGAGGGGATCGAGGTACCTCAAGTCCCTTTCCAGTAGGGGCCGAGCGAACTTGGGGCACAGCACAGGGAACTGCAATGCTGAGCAAGCCCTGGCTGGGTTGGAGGAAGCAGAAAGGCCAAGCCCTGAGCCCAGGCCTGGCACAGCAAGGCCTGTCCCTCACGGGTGGCTCGGGGCTCTTTGTGGGGTGTCGTTCTAATTGGGAACGGCGGAAAGAACGACACGGACTCTCAAAGGAGTCAGAACAGGAGAGAATCTCTAGTTTATTGTTTCAGTCATGTTATATAGACTAGTTCGTGGAGAGTACAGAAAGGAAACTCTTATTGGTTAGTAAAGTACTACATCACCATCATTGGTCAGTGGGGTTTACCACCCCCTGACCTTCTCTTGCAAGGAAAACACAGGAATCAGAAAAACAGCACCTGCAGGCTGTTTTGTGTCTTTGAGGATTGTTTTGAATCCTCCCATGAATTTCCCAGGCTAGCTTCTCAGGCAGGCCTGTCAGGCCATGGGCCTACAGCCTGCTCCAAAGCTAGCATACACAACTCACCTTTTCGGTTTAGGAAAAAAATAAAAAATGTACAGTGTTTGTAACATCCTGCTGGGCCCTTGCAGGAGGGAGAACAAACATGGCACAAGTAGTTTCTTTTACTAGATATTGGAATGGATATTAATTTGGAATTTTGGTTAATGATTTTGATGTTTAAAGATTGTTTTCCTTGCAAGGATTTGATGGTTGAGTCAAATATCCTTAACTCAGTGGACTAATACAAAACATTGTTAGTCTGTTCAAACTGACAGTCTAACTTGTCAATATAGTAGTTTAAAAGAACACTAAAGTGGTCAGGGTGAGCAAATTTGGGTCTCGCAGGGACCGCAGGACCTCGGTGCGGCTCACCCCCTGCAAGGTGGGGTGGAACGCGTGCTGGCCGGGGCACTGCTCGAGCCCCGGTATCGTCTCGCGGGGCGGCTCGGGTTAACCTGGCAGCACAAGGTTGGCAGAACCCGGTTCAGTGCCTGTAGCACGGTCCGCGCGCGCGGGCCGCACTGACGGGCGCGAGGGGGAGCGAAGTTCGCTCCCCATCCTCCCCGCCGCTTCCCCGCTGGAGCGCGGGCGAGCGCGGGGCAGCGGGGGTGTTGTGCAGGTCCCGCGGCTCCGCGCCGACCCTCGCGGCTCGCTCCGCGCGGGGTGCACACGCGCGGGGGGAGCAGGGGCGTCCGCGCGGGTGCCGCGGTCTCGCGCCGCTTCCCGCGGCACAGAAGAAAGGAGCTCATAGGGCGCGCGCGCGAGCGAAAGGGGGGCTTGGGCTCTCCCCCCCCCCCCCTCGCTGCTTTTCGGCCGGCACTTTGGATGGGTGTGGGGTGGGGAATGCTCGCCACGGCCCCGGCCCCGGCTCCAGATCCGGGCTTGGGCTCGGCTTTTACGGGGTTTTTGCAGCTGACCGGAGCTAGGGGGCCCGGCTGGCCGCCCGGCCCGCGGCCGGTGGCGGCGGGCGGCGTCCTGAGTTAGCTTTTTCTTCCTTCTTTTCCACCTTTTCTCTCGTTTTTTTCTCGCTGCTGCTGCTGCCGCTGTGGGGACTCGGGGCACCGGCGGAGGCTCCGCAAAGGGCGCAGGCTGAGGGGGCTCTCGCGGCGCTGGCGATGGCGGCGTCTGCGGGTGCGGTAAAGGCAGAGCCGAGCGATTTTTGCTCTTCTGTTGTTTTTCTGCTGGTAAAACTTGCGCGCCGAGCTCCGTGGAGGGCGGGCGCTCAAGTTTTTCTGGAGAGGGGGATCTCTGGCTCACGGATTGCTCCTGCCCGCTGCTAAAGTTCTCTAAGGGTCCGGGCAGAGCTGAAGGACTGCTACACAGTTCGGTTTCACTGTTTTTAGGCTGGCACTGTTCCAGTGCCTTAAAAATCACTCCCCAAGTTGCTGCTAAGCTGCACGCACTGCTATCTCCCGCAGCTAGCTTAGTCCACAGGTGGTCTCCCACTGACCACCAAATCTCAAGGTTAAACACATCACTCACAGTCACAGCAAACTCCTGCGCTTTCACCCAGTGGAACAAAGCGCGTATATCTTCTTCAGGAATACAGAGTCCCATGCTCAGCAAGGCATCTTGCCATGCAAAGCTGACAAGTTGCTTATCAGCTAAATCACAGTTCTCCATTATGAAAAAATTTTTTATCTTGGCGGCTCCGCGAATGCAATTATGCAAACGCTATCGGCTTGGACCCGGGATTTCAAGCTCTGCTTCACCAAGATAGGCCGTTCCAAGCCCGCTCTCCGGCAGGCTCCACTATCCCGTTGGTTAGAAACCAGCTTCCTCTTGGAAAGCCCGGGAGAATTCCACTTTCCCCTCTAGGGGGAAGGGCCGGTATTTTTCCCCGCTCGCTGCTTACCCTCAGGGGATTAGCAGATGTCTTCACGTCGGTTGTTTCTGACCTCGGGGGTTGGCTGCACATCACGTCGGGTTATCAGACCTCGGAGGGTCGGTCTCTCATCACGAGGGGTCACCAGATGTCGTTCTAATTGGGAACGGCGGAAAGAACGACACGGACTCTCAAGGGAGTCAGAACAGAAGAGAATCTCTAGTTTATTGTTTCAGTCATGTTATATAGACTAGTTCGTGGAGAGTACAGAAAGGAAACTCTTATTGGTTAGTAAAGTACTACATCACCATCATTGGTCAGTGGGGTTTACCACCCCCTGACCTTCTCTTGCAAGGAAAACACAGGAATCAGAAAAACAGCACCTGCAGGCTGTTTTGTGTCTTTGAGGATTGTTTTGAATCCTCCCATGAATTTCCCAGGCTAGCTTCTCAGGCAGGCCTGTCAGGCCATGGGCCTACAGCCTGCTCCAAAGCTAGCATACACAACTCACCTTTTCGGTTTAGGAAAAAAATAAAAAATGTACAGTGTTTGTAACATCCTGCTGGGCCCTTGCAGGAGGGAGAACAAACATGGCACAAGTAGTTTCTTTTACTAGATATTGGAATGGATATTAATTTGGAATTTTGGTTAATGATTTTGATGTTTAAAGATTGTTTTCCTTGCAAGGATTTGATGGTTGAGTCAAATATCCTTAACTCAGTGGACTAATACAAAACATTGTTAGTCTGTTCAAACTGACAGTCTAACTTGTCAATATAGTAGTTTAAAAGAACACTAAAGTGGTCAGGGTGAGCAAATTTGGGTCTCGCAGGGACCGCAGGACCTCGGTGCGGCTCACCCCCTGCAAGGTGGGGTGGAACGCGTGCTGGCCGGGGCACTGCTCGAGCCCCGGTATCGTCTCGCGGGGCGGCTCGGGTTAACCTGGCAGCACAAGGTTGGCAGAACCCGGTTCAGTGCCTGTAGCACGGTCCGCGCGCGCGGGCCGCACTGACGGGCGCGAGGGGGAGCGAAGTTCGCTCCCCATCCTCCCCGCCGCTTCCCCGCTGGAGCGCGGGCGAGCGCGGGGCAGCGGGGGTGTTGTGCAGGTCCCGCGGCTCCGCGCCGACCCTCGCGGCTCGCTCCGCGCGGGGTGCACACGCGCGGGGGGAGCAGGGGCGTCCGCGCGGGTGCCGCGGTCTCGCGCCGCTTCCCGCGGCACAGAAGAAAGGAGCTCATAGGGCGCGCGCGCGAGCGAAAGGGGGGCTTGGGCTCTCCCCCCCCCCCCCTCGCTGCTTTTCGGCCGGCACTTTGGATGGGTGTGGGGTGGGGAATGCTCGCCACGGCCCCGGCCCCGGCTCCAGATCCGGGCTTGGGCTCGGCTTTTACGGGGTTTTTGCAGCTGACCGGAGCTAGGGGGCCCGGCTGGCCGCCCGGCCCGCGGCCGGTGGCGGCGGGCGGCGTCCTGAGTTAGCTTTTTCTTCCTTCTTTTCCACCTTTTCTCTCGTTTTTTTCTCGCTGCTGCTGCTGCCGCTGTGGGGACTCGGGGCACCGGCGGAGGCTCCGCAAAGGGCGCAGGCTGAGGGGGCTCTCGCGGCGCTGGCGATGGCGGCGTCTGCGGGTGCGGTAAAGGCAGAGCCGAGCGATTTTTGCTCTTCTGTTGTTTTTCTGCTGGTAAAACTTGCGCGCCGAGCTCCGTGGAGGGCGGGCGCTCAAGTTTTTCTGGAGAGGGGGATCTCTGGCTCACGGATTGCTCCTGCCCGCTGCTAAAGTTCTCTAAGGGTCCGGGCAGAGCTGAAGGACTGCTACACAGTTCGGTTTCACTGTTTTTAGGCTGGCACTGTTCCAGTGCCTTAAAAATCACTCCCCAAGTTGCTGCTAAGCTGCACGCACTGCTATCTCCCGCAGCTAGCTTAGTCCACAGGTGGTCTCCCACTGACCACCAAATCTCAAGGTTAAACACATCACTCACAGTCACAGCAAACTCCTGCGCTTTCACCCAGTGGAACAAAGCGCGTATATCTTCTTCAGGAATACAGAGTCCCATGCTCAGCAAGGCATCTTGCCATGCAAAGCTGACAAGTTGCTTATCAGCTAAATCACAGTTCTCCATTATGAAAAAATTTTTTATCTTGGCGGCTCCGCGAATGCAATTATGCAAACGCTATCGGCTTGGACCCGGGATTTCAAGCTCTGCTTCACCAAGATAGGCCGTTCCAAGCCCGCTCTCCGGCAGGCTCCACTATCCCGTTGGTTAGAAACCAGCTTCCTCTTGGAAAGCCCGGGAGAATTCCACTTTCCCCTCTAGGGGGAAGGGCCGGTATTTTTCCCCGCTCGCTGCTTACCCTCAGGGGATTAGCAGATGTCTTCACGTCGGTTGTTTCTGACCTCGGGGGTTGGCTGCACATCACGTCGGGTTATCAGACCTCGGAGGGTCGGTCTCTCATCACGAGGGGTCACCAGATGTCGTTCTAATTGGGAACGGCGGAAAGAACGACACGGACTCTCAAGGGAGTCAGAACAGAAGAGAATCTCTAGTTTATTGTTTCAGTCATGTTATATAGACTAGTTCGTGGAGAGTACAGAAAGGAAACTCTTATTGGTTAGTAAAGTACTACATCACCATCATTGGTCAGTGGGGTTTACCACCCCCTGACCTTCTCTTGCAAGGAAAACACAGGAATCAGAAAAACAGCACCTGCAGGCTGTTTTGTGTCTTTGAGGATTGTTTTGAATCCTCCCATGAATTTCCCAGGCTAGCTTCTCAGGCAGGCCTGTCAGGCCATGGGCCTACAGCCTGCTCCAAAGCTAGCATCCACAGTGGGGTAGTGGGACATGAGGGGCAGCAAGGACAAATGCCATAAAACTGCAAGCCCTGCCATCCTCCTCAGGGAGGGCCGAGGGAGGAGCAAAGACCTTCCTGGCGCTGTGCCCTGGGCCAGGAGGGATTGTGCCAGTGGAGTTGACCCTAAATTTCTTCTCCCAGGCACTTTAGGACACGGAACATGGAGAAGCCAGAGTCAACTCTCAGCTTTCCACAGTCTTCCAGTAGAATCCTGTGTGGGGAGCAGCTTGGGAGCAGGGTTTGTGTGTGAGGGGAGGGGAATTCAGAGCCCTTTTCTCCCCCATGGCCTGAGGGTGTGCATTTTCAATGGCCCTGCAGCTGCCAAAGGGGCCTTTTTCACCCAGCTGAGAACAGTTCTGCTGATAACCTGTCCTAAACCTGCTTTTCCTGCAAATGTGCCAATATAGCCTCATTTTTTGCAGCCCCAGGTCTTGTGCACATGCAGATGTGAAAACTGAAGGATGGAAAGGATCTGCTGGGAGGAGTCCTCTTTTTCTTGTTTTTTTTTGTGGTTTTAATTTTTTAATTTTTTTTTTAATTGATTCCTGCTGGCAGCTCTGGGCAGAGCTCTGTAACTGTGTGTGACACTTGTCTGTGGCACTGTGCAGGTGGCCAAGGGGACCTTCCCTGAGCTGTTTGCAGAGGAATCCACAGCAGCCCAGGCCGGGGGTGCTCAGTGGCCGCTCAGTTCCGCTGACTGGACGCGGCTCTGGATGCTTCCCTTGGAGCATCTCCAGGGAGAGAACGCTGGGGCTGCCCCGGCTGTGGTGTCACTGCCAGGGGAACGCTGGGGCTGCCTCAGCTCTGGTGTCACTGCCAGGGGAACGCTGGGGCTGCCACAGCTCTGGTGTCACTGCCAGGGGAACACTGGGGCTGCCCCGGCTGTGGTGTCATTGCCAGGAGAACACTGGGGCTGCCCCGCTCCTGCCCCACCCCATCAGCTCTGACAGCGCCTCGAGGGGACACAAAGGCTGAGCCAAAGGGTGAGAATTGCACAAGGGGCTGAGCTGGGAGGGACCCATTGGGATCATGGAGTCCAGTCCCCGGCCCTGCACAGACACCCCAACAATCGCAGCCTGTGCATCCCTGGCAGCGCTGTCCAAAGGCTCCTGGAGCTGCGGCAGCCTCGGGGCCGTGCCCATTCCCTGGGGAGCCTGGGCAGTGCCCCAGCCCCCTGTGGGGGAAGAAGCTTTTGCTGATCTCCAGCCCAGCCCTGCCCTGGCCCAGCTCCAGCCATTCCCTCGGCTCCTGTCCCTGCTCACCTGGGCAGAGATCAGAGCTTGCCCAGAGAATCTGTGGCTGCCCCTGGATCCCTGGAAGTGTCCAAGGCCAGGTTGGATGGGGCTTGGAGCAGCCTGGGATAGTGGAAGGTGTCCCTGCCCATGGCAGAGGGTGGAATGAGATGAACTTTAAGGTCTCTTCCAAGCCAAGGCATTCTGTGATTCTGTGACTATGGGAGAGATGCTGAAGCTCTGGCTCAGCTTTATCTCACCAAATCTCTGGACCCAGCAGCAGCCATGGGTGGAATCATGTTGAGGGTTAGGTGGTTTTTTTTGTTTTGTTTTGTTGTTCTGGCCTGCCCGTGGAATTTTTACCCATTAGCTGCTAATGGGTAAAAATGATAACCTAACTGTGGGTATTTAGTGGGTGATTGATAAAGGACAAAGAGTGGCCAGGCCCAGGGGGGGAAGGGGGCAGGAAAGGAGGGTGGGGACAGTTTTTGGCTGGGGGGAAGGGGGCAGGAAAGGAGGGTGGGGACAGTTTTTGGCTGGGGGGAAGGGGGCAGGAAAGGAGGGTGGGGACAGTTTTTGGCTGGCTTTCTTCGGCTTTGGGGAAACACATTCGTCTCCGGGTCCCGGAGCTGCTGCGGTGGAGAGAAGGGAATTTCGCCATCACCCAGACGGAACTGCTGCTTCTTCTCCTTCTTCCCTCTTCGTTGGTTGGCCTCGCACCCCCTGTCCTGCCGGGACGTGTGGCAATGCCAGGCACCTCCGTGGAGCTGCTGGTCCACCTCATCCACCAGCGCAGGATCTCAGCTCGTCCCTGCTGTCCCAGCCGACTGTTTCCTCGGAGCCCTGCAGGAGCACTGGGACTGACTGCCCAAGGGGGTTTGTGAAAACAAAGCCTCTCCTCCATCCCATCTCAGCTGAGAAAGCTGTCACGGGGCCCCTGGTTCTGTGTTCTTGTTATTGCTGTAGTTATTGTTTGTTTGTTTGCCTGGTTATACTAGTAAAGAACTGTTATTCCTATGCCCAGATCTCTTCCTGAAAGCCCCTTGATTTCAAAATTATAATAATTCGGAGGGAGGGGGTTTACATTCTTTCATCGCAAGGGAGGCTCCTGCTCTCCCTAGCAGACACCTGTCTTCTAGAACCAAGACACAGAGTTACCAGTTTCCCTGATTCTGAGGCTGTTTGGGCTCCACTCCCAGAAGCTGAGAAGGAGACTGCTTTGGCTCACAGCCCAGAGCCTGTGGAGGTGTACTGGGTTATACAGTGGGGCATTCGATACAATGAACTTGGGACAGTGCCAATTAGAAATTACTTTTAAGTGATAAGTCATCCATTATGTTTCTGGGGACCCTCTTCTTTATCCTTAGTGAACACCAGTGCTGGTGGTTAGAGATTTGTTTTCTCTTTTCTGGGTTTTCATTAAGAGAACCAATGTATCTAACACCCTTTCCTTTCTCTGATTTTTCTTCTGGGATTTTTACAGGTTCATAATTTCTACAGTAATTAATTAGCTCTTTTGCAACTTTGCTCCATGTCCAAATTTTATGTTTCCTAGCAGGAGAACGCAGTTGTGAACCTGTCAGCTGAGAGGGGGTGGTGAAGGGAGTAAAGCCAGGATCAGTGGAACCCGGTCGATCAGTCGGATTTCCAAGAAATCTATCTAGTCTACCTACAGGGGTTATAGCTGCTATGGGTTTTGGGGGGTTTTTTTGAGAAAAATTGCTGTAGGTTTAAGTGATTCTGGAAGGCCTTGAATTCCAGAGGTCATCATTTCAGTTTTCACAGGTAACAACATTGGTGATTCATAACCAGCAATTAATTTTCTTTTGTGTATCATTTGTGAGCAGGCAGCTTTGTGAATGTTTTCCAGTAGTTGGTTGGGGGTACCAACTATATCTATAGGGTCCCCCCTTTCCAAGGGGTGAAGCCCCTCTGCCCAATAAGCTGGGTGCTGAGTTAGGGACCATGGGTTACGTCTGTTTCCTGCTGTTAAGAAGATTCCATGTCCCCAGTACCCACTGGATTCCCGTTCTCTCAATCAAATTTGATCTCCTTCAGTGAGAGACACTCGGAATATGTATTCTGTCTCTGACTTGTGAGGGAGACACCTGTACTCCCTTTTTTTCTATTTTTTTTTTTTTTTTTTTCTTTTTCATGGTTATATGCAGATCAAGATCCTTATCACTGATATAATTATATTCTGTTTTAATTAGAGGTTTCAAACTAGGACACCAGTGTTCCCCACAATTTTATCCAAGTTAGCTCCTTTGGAGGGTAAATTTGATTAATGAGAGGGGTTTCCCTCTCTTGTTTCTTTTAGCAAGTCAGCATTTTTTGAATATTTATCATGGAGGGCTACTCACAACAGATTGACCTTACTCCTTTCTTCATCCAATTGTTCTTGCAAAATTTTAACTAGGTTTTAGAGGGAGTCTATTATACTTCTTTCCTCACTTCTTCACTTAAAGCGAGTTTCTAGAGCTGCTGTAAGACAAGCTCCCAAAACTGAGCAGAGTATAGTTTTATTTTTGCCCAGTTTAAATTCTGTTTCATGTTGTAAAAAAAACATACTCTATCAATCACATTTTCCAAATTAAACCAATTACTAAGCACCAACTTTTCCCTCCTGGAGGTCTGGCACTGTGTTTTGCTAACAACGCATAACATGCATAAAATGCAGCTTTAACTTCTGCACTGCCGTTTTCAGTCATTTTTACAAAGGGAAAAACCAATACAGGGAGGTATAAACTTAAATTATACACACACACACACACACACACACACACACACACACAGACACACACACACAACTTTTTGCTTCCCTGTATGGGTAAAAAGAACAAATCTGCTTGGGAGGCACTCCTTCAGTTTAAAATTCTGGTTGTCTCTTTGCTACACCAAGCAGTCAAAGTTCATACACACAACAAAACCAGTCCCACCCTTTTGCACTAAGAGATCTTTTGCGAAATTCTGCAGACAGAGCCCTCAAGTGAGTGTGGGGTGCTTTTCACCTCGGCGTGTGCAGTTTGCAGGAAATTCAAGTCGCACCCCTTGCTTTCTAGACACTGCTCACTCTTTTGAGAGTGTTGGGTAGGTGCAACTGGAGCAAAACGTCCTTCCCCTAATACAGACTGCACAACAAACCTGCAGCTCCTTCTGTCTGTCAGAAATCCTGTCCGTGACTCCAGTTTAAATGTCATGATTCGCTAACGCGAGTGGGAGTTGCGAGAAGTTCATTTGAACTCAGAGTGCAAAAAAGGACACAAGGGATTTCAGTTGAAATCACAACAACAATAATGTACCTTTATTTTAGTGCCAACAAGGGTTATGTGAGAGAGGAGAGGGAGAGAGAGGGAGAGATAAAGAAAACAAAGTAAAGAAAGAGAGAAGAGGGGGTTATAGCTACCAGCAGAGGAGATGGGGTCGCTGGGGTCTATTGCTGTGGGAGATCTCGCTGAAATTAACTCAGTCTTATGTAATTCTTCCCCAAAGTTACCTTGTTTCCAATGTGCTAATAAGCACCCCAAAGGAGAAGTACCCAGTGTGGGAGCATTGCTGCCCAAAACCCTTGTAATCTTCTCCATGTTACAACAACAATACACCACAACTGCTGAACCTGCAACGCTTTCGCAGTCGTCTGACAGACGGTGCCTGGGCAATACCAACGGGAATTCCTTTAGCCCAACCACGCACAGCTTTCACTGTGTCTTACTGGCAGGCACCCAAACCAAAGTAAAGCACCTTACCTTTCTCTCCTGGGGAAATTGTGAGCAGCAGAGACAGTCGCAGCTGATGGGGTCCCCGAGAATCCCTCGGTGCTGGCTGGAGCGTGATCGGGTCGCGAGTTCGCTCAGCAGCACTCACAAGGTCCCATCTGGGGTCGCCAAAATGTTAGTGTTCAGGAACACACATAATCACAGAATGATTATATGAAGGTGCTTTAATAAGAGATCTGGGTGTCAGGGGTACACATACCCAAATCTGACCTGACTTGGTTTTGAGTTCAACGTGTTTTTATACTCTATCGTTATATAACTTACATATTAATTATTAAACTTACATTGCTCTATTGTATGCATTGTTTTTACCCAAGCATGGATTTCTTGTGATCCCCCTCAACCCCCTAACATTGTTCCTCATGTTCTTTAACCAATAATTATATCTAATCACATCTAACAATTGTATAATTTATCATATATCGATTACACAGGTGCAGTTTGACATGATCTTTAGCAAGGACAAGGCCTAACATTTCCCAGGGCCTACTTCTCCCGGGCTCACCAAACCTAACTTTCTTTCTAAGTCCCTGAATTTTCTAAGATTTTAAAACCTTATACTATCAGAGTGACACTTGTCTTTACAAACAAACTGTGAGTCTGCTGATAAAAGGAAACGATCACTGAGAGATAACAGAAACAATGGGATGGATTCAACTGAAAGATGAAAGATACACTGGGGAAACACCATAAAATTCCACGAGGGCTAAGAACTAAGAAGGAGATTATGCACTGGGGGGAGGAGGGATGGTATCTCAGGTATCATGCGTACCAGGAAGTCTGTACCTCTCAAATCCCTCAGCCTATGGGGAAAGGGAGAAGGGACGTATGGCTGGGAATTAGGATAAAAGGGAGGCTGCGCCCTCCAAAAATTAGAGAGATCCCAGGGGAATTCCCCATGGCCTCTCCCTATATTTGAATAAATTAAAAGGACTCCTCTGTCTCCTTTTTGGATATAAACCTCTGGTGTTTGTGGATTAATTTTTTCTGACACTAACAATTAATATGAAGTTCAAAACTACAAACCTAGGCAGTACAGAAAATGAAAAATATGAAAGCTAAAACTAAGTGCATCATAGCCGGAGGGGGGGTGGAATTGAATAATTTTGGGGTGGGACTGAGTAGCATTCAGAGGCACTGAGAGGTCTTGAGGTGACAGATTGAAGCCCCTCATCTCTTTGAGTGCCAAGAAATGGAGACAACTACACCAAATACTCTCAAGTAGCTCCCTGATTCCCAGACTCTCTTGAAGCACTAGTAAAATGTGAGGCTTTAGATGCCATTGATTAATTAGATGCCATTAATTTGTTGATTTTTACCCCAATTTAGTCTGTTTCGAAGGGATGAAGATGAACCTAAAGATAATTAGAACGAAACCAAAATGACCACCAGCCCAGTGTCTTCCCAACACAGATCACAGGGAACGTGGGCCATCAGGGCTCTGCCCAACGTGGGTCCTCTGATGGGGGATGGAGTTGGAGCAGCGCACGAAGCTCTTCCTGCACTTGGAGCACTCGCAGGGCTTCCCTTAGTGGTGCCTCCGTTTGTGTTTCGTCAAGTGAGAGCTGTCTGAGAAGTTCTTCCCACACTGGGGACACTCATAGGGCCTCTCCCCGGTATGGATGCGTTTGTGGGTACGGAGGCTGGAGCTCTGGCTGAACCCCTTCCCACATTCCTCACACTTGTAGGGCTTCTCCCCAGTGTGGATGCGCCGGTGGGTGATGAGGTGGGAGTTTTGCTTGAAGCGCTCCCCACAGTCGGGGCAGCGGAAGGGCCTCTCATGCGTGTGAATCTGCTGGTGCCTGAGGAACTGGAAGCTGGTCTGAAACCTCTTCCCACATTCTGGACACTCGTAGGGCCTCTCCCCAGTGTGGATCATCTGATGGATGGTCAGTTGGGACCTCCGGCTGAAGCTCTTCCCACATTCCCCACACTTGAAGGGCCTCTCCCCAGTGTGGATGCGCCGGTGAATGGTGAGGGTGGAGTTGTGCTTGAAGCCCTCCCCACAGTCAGGGCAGCGGAAGGGCCTCTCCTCTGTGTGAATCCGCTGGTGCACGAGGAGACTGGAGCTGATCCGAAAACTCTTCCCACGCTCAGGACACTCGTAGGGCCTCTCCCCAGTGTGGCTGCGCTGGTGGATGATGAGTTTGGAGTTAAAGCTGAAGCCCTTCCCACATTCCCCACACTCGTAGGGCCATTCCCCAGTGTGGATCATCTGGTGACAGATCAGGCTGTTGCTCTGGCTGAAGCTCTTCCCACACTCCAAGCACTTGTAGCGCTTCTCCCCATCCTGAAGCTGCTCATGGACCATCAGCTCAGAGCCCTGGCTGGATCTCCGGCCGCCTTCCTGGCACAGGGTGGGTCTTTCCTCCTCAGAGCACCCTGGGCTGCGTTTGGAGCCCCTTCTCCTGCGGGATCTCTGGGGCTTTTCCTCCTCAATGGATTCCTGGAATGTGGAGCTGCTCAAATCAGCCTCTTCCTTGAGGTTCTGCCGTGGGGATTTGTCCTCCCTGGTCTCCATCCTCAGTTCCTTGTCTGGGAGAGGAAGGACAAAGAGAGGATGGGATTTGCCTCTGTGCCAGAGGGAAGGGGAAGGAGATCACCCCAGTGCGTCCCCGGCAGGATGGCGTCGGCAGCGGGGTTGTCCTGCAGCTGGGGCCAGGCTGGTCTGGGAGATGGAGCAGGAGAGAGGGGGAAAGGGGCACTGACTTCCTCCTCACCTGCCTGGGTGTCCCGGGGCATCTTCCTCTTCCTCACAGCCTTCCACTCCATCCAGACAAGGTTTGGGAATGGGGAATCCTGGTTTGAGGAAATACAAGGGATGCGGACATTGAGTTTGCATGTCTCTCTGTCCAAGCTCATCTCTAGAAGTCACCGGACATCTGGGGTCCATAAAACCTCTAAAAACCACCAAGATTCAGCCCTGAAAATGCCTCCCAGGATTTCCCCATCTCTAGTCTCTCCTGTTTGGGGTTCAAGGGTTCCCCCCTGTCCCAGCTGCTGGGGGGTCACGCTTGCACTGGGGATCACCTGTCTGCTCAGTCCCTGCCCTTCCCAGGCTGCTGGGAGTGCCAGGAATCTGAAAAGTTCCTCCTGTTTCCATCTCCCCACTTAGGGATGGTGGGAGCCCCCAATGTCCCCCCAAGTAGGATTTTCCGCTCAGCTTTGGAGTTCCACATTCTCCAAACATCCCCCTCCAAATAAACCCAACCCAGGGACCTCCCCAGGATATCCAGGCAAAGCTCCCGCTCGCCGATCACCTGTGGGATGGTGGGTGATGATCCCACAGGTGGGGGGCTATGAATTCAGGGAGTGCTCGACCTTGTGGCTCCTTCTCCTTTCCCTGATCATCATTTGTCCCTCTGCCTCCTCCTGCTCCTCTTTCATCCCTCCTCCTCCTCCTCCAGGAGCAGTGACACCCTCAGTGCCCCGTTCCCGAACCCCTCACAGCCCATGGCAAGAGCGGGGATGGAGCTGGGACAGGTCGGGATGGGCAGCGCAGGGCTCTCCGCTGCTCCCACCTGCTGGGGGCAGGGGGGACCCGGCATGGGGAAAAGGAGAGGGAAACTGGGAAAATTGGGGGCTGCAGATCCAACCTGGGGCTGGCTGGGGACCCAGGCTGGGGACCGCCAGCCCTTGGGGCTCCTCTGGGGAGATGCGGGAGGGGAGAACACAGAGAGGGCTGGGGGATCCCAGGAGTGGCAGCACTGGCAGGGACTTGTTTGTACTGGGATCATCCTGGGATCGTCCTGGCAGTGGCTGAGATTGCACTGGCTGTGTACTGACATCATACTGGGATATCATACTGGGATATCATACTGGGATGATACTGGCAGTGAGTAGGAGGCTGCAGGGGGCAATTGAGACCAGGTTGTGAGGAACTGGGAATATGCCCTGCGCTCCCCAGAACCCCGGGATCGCCCCCCATATGTCCCATAAGTCTCCCCCAAACCCTCCAAGATCCCCGAGTGCCCCCTCAGCGCCGGTTCGGGACCCCCCAAAACATCCCCGGATCCCTGAATGCTCCCGACCCCACAGATGCCCCTTCCAGCCACTGCTGGGAATTCATCTCCCATCATCTCAGAACACAGTTCCGCACCCAAACCTCCTGCCGTGCCCCGTGCCCTAAAAAGCCCAGTTAGAGCTCCCCAGGTTCTCCCCAAGTGCTCCCGAGCCGTATACATTCGCCTCGAGGACCTGCAGCCACGCCTCGGACGCAAGGGTCCCTCAAGTGCCTTCCCGCACCGCCAACCGCGCGCCTTCCGAACCACTTCCGGGACTACAGCTCCCATCATGCTCCGCGGCGCCCATAGAGCGCCATTCCAGCCATGACTCCATCTCCCGTCATGCCCTGCGCCCCACCGGAACCCATTGGAGCTGCGCCTACAACTCCCGTGATGCTCCGCGGCCCCATTAAACAATATTATACCGATGCCTACAACTCCCATCATGCCCCGCTGCCCAGCGATCCTCGTTACAGCCCCCCAAGTGCCCGCCCAGACCCTGGAGAGCCCCCAGATTCACGTCCCTGACCCCCAAGTTCTCCCCCGGACCCCGAATTGTCTCACAGAATCCCTAAGTGCCCCTCCAAGTGCCCACCCAGCTCCCCCAACTGTCCTCCACAACCCCCAAATTTTCTCTAAATTCCCTCCCCAGACCCAAAACTGCCCCAAATATTCCCCAGAAAAGTTTCCATGGGCCCCAAAGTGGCGCCATTTACCGTGTCTGAGAAAATGATAAAAAAAGATGATTAACGGACTAAAAATAGGACTAATTAGCATAAAGAGGGAGAAATAGTGGTCAATTAATTAATGAAGGGAATTGTGGTACATAGAAGCAAAGATGGATAATGTTTTTAGTTGCTAAAAATGTATCAATTATTTTATATAAATATTAAAATTAAGTTTTAAAATACAGAATAATATTATTATAAAAAATAAAATTTTATTTTTATTAATTTATTAGATTTATTGATAAAGAAAAATTGATAAATGTTTTCAATGTTTTGGGATGTCATTCCCAGGTGGGCCATATCAGACATGGTGAGGCTCAGGGTGAGGAGCAGGTTGTCCAAACAGGGGCAGCCCACAAGGGGCTCATTCTTCTCCCTGACCAGACCTCCTAAGGAGACATTCAGCATCAGGATCACTTGGGGAATGCTTCTGTCTATCAACCAGAAAATAAAAAAATACATCCTTGATTTAAATAAAATAAAAAACATAGTGGATTTTCAAATCTTCCTCCTTAACAGAACTCCAAACTGACTCCAAGCAGCTGCACAAGCCTTGGACTTGAAGACAACGGAATGAAGAGAAAGAGCCCCCGAGGCTTTCTGTATTTTAATGAACCCCAGGGTGGATTTGGGGCTGAGTTCAGGACCCTCAGGCAATGAGAGAAGGTTGAAGAAGCTGCTCAAGGAGTCAGAAGCAAAACTCCAAGTCCCTTGGAGCATCCCTGGGCCCCACTGACTGCCGGCTCCTGGCACACTCAGCCATGGCATGGTCCAGTCTCACGCTGGGACACCTCCTGCACCAAAATTCTACCCTGGCAGGGACTTTTCTTTCTCCTCCCCTCCAGGCTGAACCTGCCAGGCTGCACTTTGGGGAGGTTTCCTTCTCTTGCCACTGCCAAGGAAAGCTGTGTCTCCTGCTGTTCACAAACAGAGAAGGGCTTCTGGGGGATGTGGGGGTTGGAGGCTGCCTGGGGTACAGTGGCCATGAAATCATTGAGTTTTGAAATATTCTGTGAAAGAAGGAGGGGCATCAACAAAACTTCTACACTGGACTTAAGAAGAATGGACTTCAGCCAATTAAGGATACAGATTTGAGGACTACCAAATCAGATACTGATTTTGAACAGCCTTTTAAAACAAAGGATTCCAGGAAGGATGGACACACTTCAAGAAAAAAATCTTGAAGGAGCAGGAACAGCCTGTCCCTCTGTGACAAAAAATGAGCTAGTGAGGAAAATCACTAGCTTGGCTGGGCAGGGAGATTTTGGAGGAACTCAAGGAAAAGATGAGGGTGCATCACCTTTGGACAGAGGGACAGGCAACTCAGGAAATGTTTAAGGATGTCATTAGGTCATGCAGAAAGAAAAGAAGAGAGGTGAAAGCTCAATTAGAGCTTAACCTGGCTGCTTCTGTGAAGGATAATAAATATATTTATACATATACATTAATGGCAAAAGGAAGGCTACGGACAACCTCCATTCCTTATTGGGGTGGATGTGGTTAACAAAGATGAGGAAAAGGCTGAGGTACTCAACACCTTCTTTGCCTCAGTTTTCAACATCAAGACAGGTTTTCCTCAGGACAAGTGTTCTCCTGAGCTGGTAGATGAGGACAGGGAGCACAACAGTCCCCTGTAATCCAGGAGGAAGCAGTCAGAGACCTACTGAGCCACTCAGATGCTCACAGGTGGATGGGATCGGATAGGATCCATGCTAGGGGGATGAGGGAGCTGGTGGATGAGCTCCCCATGCTGCTCTCCATCATTTCTCCCCGTCAGTCCTGCCTCACTGGGGAGGTCCCAGAGGACTGGAGGGGCCAGTGTGAGCCCATCCCCAAGAAGGGCTGGCAGGAGGCTCTGGGGAACTCCAGGCCTGTCAGCCTGAGCTCAGTGCCTGGTGAGGTTTTGGAACAGATCCCCTTGAGTGCCATCACACGGCACCTCCAGGATGGCCCAGGGGTCAGACCCAGCCAGCGTGGCTTCAGGAGGGGCAGGTCAAGCCTGACCAACCTGATCTCCTTTTACAACCAGCTGACCCACCTGGTGGGTGCAGGAAAGGCTCTGGATGTGTCTAGTTGGACTTCAGCAAGGCCTTGGACACGGAGAGCCACAGCATTCCCTGGAAAAGCTGCAGCCCACGGCTTGGACAGGAGCACTCTTTGCTGGCTTCAGAACTGGCTGGAGGCCAGGCCCAGAGAGTGGTGGGGATGGTGCTGCATCCAGCTGGTGTCCAGTCCCTGGTGGTGTCCCCAGGGATCTGTGCTGGGCCCAGTCCTGTTTAATATCTTCACTGAGGATCTGGCTGAGGGGTCGAGTCCAGCACTCACAAACTGCAGATGACACCAAGCTGGCTGCAAGTGTGGATCTGCTGGAGGGCAGGACAAGGAGACACAGCCTTGAGCTGCACCAGAGCAGGTTTAGGCTGGACAATAGGAAGGAGTTCTTCCCAGAAAGGCTGATTGGGAATTGGAATGGGCTGGCCAGAGGGGAGGTGGTGGAGTCACTGTGCCTCTCCAGTGGTCTGGGGGAGTGACATCAATCTGTGCTTAATAACTGATTTTGCTTTAATACAGTTGCTTCAAAATTGCTTCCTATTCCACCCTGAATGTCTGTGGTGGTTTTATATTAGTTGGTATTTGTTGAGGAGGGAAGAAGCCACCTATGCAAATGATTTTTCTAGGAGGGGGCTGCTAAGAGCTTCCTCTGTGCTTAGCAAAACCAATAGCTGGCTCGCTCTGAGAATTGATAACCTATGAAACCATTTAGAAGCTGGATTCTCCTCTGTGAAATCCACATTTGAAAGACAGTCAAGCCGAGGAAAGCTCTCTGTTGTTTCCAGCTGTGAAGAGTTAACTGGGTGCTGGTCAGGCCGGCCCTGCTCCACCCTGGCCTGCACCGAGCCGGGCTCCGCCAGGCCCCCTTCACCACGGCCCGCGCGGCCCCAGCGGCTGCTGGGCACAGGGAGGGGAAGCCATGGGCCTGCAGCTGAAATTGAAGGGAGCAGGGGCCTGGGACCAGCCATGTGGGCAGAACAGACACGACTGTTCTCGCCGGGCCCCCTGAGATCTTTGCACAGCCCCAGTGCTGACTGAAATTCATCACCATGACTGCTTTGGCCACTGCCCGGCAGAAACCATCATGACCATCTGCAGGTCTGGGTGAGATATTAACTCTTTCAGTGCACAGATGAGACCTGCAGACCTCGATCCTCCCCTTGGGTGAGAGGAAAGGACAGAGTGGGAGACTAATGCCAGAAGTATGGTAGGCTACACCTGTCTTCATATGTCATTGAATTAGAGAAAAACTCTCTCCAGGGAAAATTATGCAACACTTTGCCTCACAATCCATCAGTCTTAATTACAATGAGTGGTAGATCTTAATTACAATCCGATTAGAGCAAATCAACATTGTGTGAATGGCAAGAAGAATTTGCTTGTCAACAGATGAATATGTTCCACTCAAGAATGAACAAAATCTGCCTTTACTTGGAAGAAAGTAGACATGGAGCAATGCAGTATTTGGATTTTATCCAGTGATAAATGGGGCAAAAAGCTGTAACAACTTAGCTGTTTTACAGAACACAAGTACTGATACAGCCAATGGTGCACCCACATTGAAGGGATCTTCAGAACATTCCTTTATTTCTTAAAAAGGAATGGGCAGCAAAATGCTGGCATTTATCTGAAGTGGAAGCCATGTTCCTCTCCTGTTTCTCCTTGAGCACACTGTTCTTTGCAGACTTCACTGTGCAGCCCATCAATCCTCTCTTGGCCAACAGCTAAATGGCACAACTACCAAAACACAGGTGCCAGCATCATCACCCCAGCATTATTCCAGCACTGCTTTGATGGTGCACAGGAGCACAGAATGGCTTGGTTTGGAGGTGACATTTAAAGGCCATCTAGTGCAATGCCCTGCAGTGAGCAGGGACACCTTTAGGTCAGGTTGCTCAGAGCAGGAGCTTGAATGTCAGCAGGGATGTCTCTTCAGACAACCTGTGCCAGGGTTTCAAAACCCACAGTGTAAAAAAGGTCTTTCTTATGTCTAGTCTGAATCTCCCATCTTTTAGATTGATAACATTCCCCCTCAGTCTTGTCACAACAGGCCCTACTAAAAATTTGGTCCCATCTTTTTTACAAGCCCCCTTAAAGTACTGAAAGGGAGCAATCAGGTCTCCGTGGAGCCTTCTCTCTTCCAGGCTGAACACCCCCAGCTATCCCAGCCTGTCTCCAAAGCAGAGGAGCTCCAGCCCTCAGAGCATTTTATCCCTCCTCTGGACCAACTCCAACAGGACCATGTCCTTCCTGTGTTGGACACCCAGAGGTGGATGCAGTACTCCAGGTGGGCTTACACCAGAGCAGAGGGGTGGTGGAATCACCTCCTTCAAGCTGCTGGGCACCCTCCTTTGGAGACACATGGCTGGCTCGTGTCCAGCCTCTCTCCTTGCAGCAGCCACAAGTCCTTCTCAGCAGGGCTGCTCTCCATCCCTTCATTCCCCAGACTCTGAAATCAGCTGGGCTGGGACGGTGTCATAGCCCTTGGACAGAGCTGCTGGGCAGGATGAGCTCCCTACTGAAGGAGGCAGATCCCACTCCCTACACAATTCCACCCTGGCCATGAGGTCACAGCAGTCTCTGCAGTGACAGCAGGCTGAGGTCACAGCAGGCTCTGAGGTCACAGAGGTCCCAGAGCCCTGTGGTTGCACAGCACCACAAGGACCGAGCAGTCAGTCCTTGACCACGACTGTTGTGGCAGCAGCGGCGGCGGCAGCAGCGGTGCTGACATTGGGACAGCGGTGTCAGGACAGTGGTGGCAGCAAGAGCTGCAGGACTGGCAGTGGGCAAGGCACCATGGCCTCTGCTCTGCGCCTCTTCCTCCTGCTCCTCCTGGCAGTGGCCCTGCCTGACAGGGCTGCCCAGGCTGCTCCGTGGCGAGCACGGCGAGCAGGTGAGCCCATGGCCTGGCTTCCCTTTCCTGGGACAGCACTTCCTTCTCCCTGGGAAGCATTGGGGATGGTTTTCCCCAGGACTTTACGGAGGGTTTCCTCTGTGGGAGAGAGAGAGTGCCCAGGGGCCCTGGGCTGGTCCTGCTGCCTCTCCAGGGATGTTGCACAGGGCCTGCAAAGAGGGTGGAGAGTGACCAGAGCCAGCCCAGAGCTCCCCAGGCCCCTCTGCAGCTCTGGCAATGTCCATTGACATCTGGCTCCCACGGCCTTACCCAAACCCCTTGCAGTGCCCAGTTCCCTAAGGCAGAAGGGGATCCTACCACACTATGGAATGGTTCTGATCTGTGCTCCCTTCTAGATTGGGATGGTGACATGGAGAATCTGAAAGCCCTGGGACATGACGGTTTGAGACCCATGGAGAATGCTGGAGGCAAGTTCTCAATGTCCCTTTCTGCACAGAATAATCAGTGTCAATGTGGCAAGAGCTCACTCACGTGCCACTTCACTTAAGTGTCTGAAGGTTGATGGATTCTGGAAACCTCGCTCTGCTCCCTTCTGGAGCCCTGAGTGATCCCACAGCATTGCTGTCAGTAGGAGGAAGGAGCATTTAGCTGTCAATCTCTTGCCATGTGCAATGCCAGTGTCTCCTTCCTTGTGCTCTGTGCAGCCACCAAGAAGAGCAGAGAGGGAAGGGGCCGGGCCCAGGGCTGTGTCCCAGGGCTGTGCCTTGCGTGGTTCCTTTGCCAGCCCCAGGTAGCCTGAGGATCTCCTTCAGAGCCATGGGAGCTTTTCTGTTCTACCTTTCTTTGCAGCCAAGCCTCTTGGTGAAGGTGATCTGGCTTCTCAACCCACACCCAGGACTGAGGCTCTGGGAGATGGCGAGGGTAGGTCATGGCCCTTCCCCCTGGGAGAGCTGCCAGCTCAGAGCCCAAGGCTCGGCCGGGGCAGCATCGCTGCAGGTGCCAGGACAGAGCTGTGCACGTGTGTGCCCTCGTCCTGCGTGATCCCCTCACCACTCCTGCGGCTCAGTGCTGCCTGTGCAGATCAGCAGAGATGACAGAAGCTTCTGTGGCTGTTGAGTTACAGGTGTGTCTGCAGGGAGGACTTTCCAGGCTCCTGGGCTGGATGCTGAACACAAGCCCAGCTCCCGTCGCAGGGGTGAGTATTGTGTCCTTGCTGATCCCACAAGCTGAACCCTGATTTTGTAGGATCCATTCCTGGGAAAGGGATATATATTTTTTTATAAGGTCCTCCAAGAGGAAAGAACAAAGCTACAGGACACCAGAAACCCCATGAGCCATCCAATACCATGCAGCAAATGCTGAAGGAAATGCTGCAGGGAGGACAAGGTGGGTCCATGTCCCTCAGCCTTCTCCTGACACTCAGCAGCCGGTGGCTTTCTCTGCACATCTGGACACGCCATGCCGGGCACAGCAGAAAGGGATCCATGGCAGCCTTGCTGCCCCAGTGCTGCTTTCATGGCCTACAGGGCTGTTTCCCAGCCTGGCCTGGCTGCAGCTTCTCCCCAGCCTCTGCAGGAAGGCATTTGGCATCAGCAGGCAGGGAGCCCAAACTGCAGCATGGGCCATGCACACCCTGAGATCTCCTGAAATTTCCTGGTCTTGGGGTAGATCAGGTTCAGGGGCTGTTTGGAGGAGGCAGGGCTCTGGCCAATGCCATAAGTTTATATCATTTCCTAATCCTTATCCATGACCTCGACTAGTATCGCATCATGATGATACCACTTCCCTGAAAGGGGAATGGTTCCACCTGGTCCAGCTGTGGCTTTTCCTTTCTCCAGAGAAGGATCAAAAGGCTGTGCTGAAGGTGCCATTTCCTGGAGGAAGCAGTGGCTCATGGGCAGCCTCTGCTGCAGGAAGGGAGGCCGTGCCAGGCACAGTCCCAGGAGGTAATTGCTGTGTCTCTGGGCCTGAACCCTGCTGAGGCTTGAGCTGCCATCTCTGCTGCTTGGCAGTGCCTGCCTTTCAGGGATTTTGCACAGAGCATGGAAAAGGTGTTGAGAGTGTCCAGGGCCAGCCCAGAGCTCCCCAGGCCCCTCTGCAGCTTTGGCCATGTCCATTGACATCTGGCTCCCACAGCCTTACCCAACCCCCTTGCAGTGCCCAGTTCCCTAAGGCAGAAGAAAATCTCAGAAAACCATGTGAACCATGGAATGGTTCTGATCTGTGCTCCCTTCTAGATTGGGATTGTGACATGGAGAATCTGAATGCCCTGGGACATGACGGTTTGAGACCCATGGAGAATGCTGGAGGCAAGTTCTCAATGTCCCTTTCTGCACAGAATAATCAGTGTCAATGTGGCAAGAGCTCACTCACGTGCCACTTCACTTAAGTGTCTGAAGGTTGATGGATTCTGGAAACATCGCTCTGCTCCCTTCTGGAGCCCTGAGTAATCCCTCAGAATTGCTGTCAGTGGGAGGAAGGAGCATTTAGCTGTCAATCTCTTGCCATGTGCAATGCCAGTGTCTCCTTCCATGTGCTCTGTGCAGCCACTGAGAAGAGAAGAGAGGAAGGGGCTGGGCCCAGGGCTGTGTCCCAGGGCTGTGCCTCGTGTGGTTCCTTTGCCAGCCCCAGGGAGCCTGAGGGTCTCCTAAAGAGCCATGGGAGCTTTTCTGTTCTACCTTTCTTTGCAGCCAAGCCTCTTGGTGAAGGTGATCTGGCTTCCCAACCCACACCCAGGACTGAGGCTCTGGGAGGTGGCGAGGGTAGGTCATGGCCCTACCCCCTGGGAGAGCTGCCAGCTCAGAGCCCAAAGCTCAGCCAGGGCAGCATCGCTGCAGGTGCCAGGACAGAGCTGTGCACGTGTGTGCCCTCGCCCTGCGTGATCCCCTCACCACTCCTGTGGGTCAGTGCTACCTGTGCAGATCAGCAGAGATGACAGAAGCTTCTGTGGCTGTTGAGTTACAGGTGTGTCTGCAGGGAGGACTTTCCAGGCTCCTGGGCTGGATGCTGCACGCAAGCCCAGCTCCCGTCGCAGGGGTGAGTATTGTGTCCTTGCTGATCCCACAAGCTGAACCCTGATTTTGTAGGATGCATTCCTGGGAAATGGATATATATATATTTTTATAAGGTCCTCCAAGAGGAAAGAACAAAGCTACAGGACACCAGAAACCCCATGTTTCCAATCCATACCATGCAGCAAATGCTGAAGGAAATGCTGCAGGGAGGACAAGGTGGGTCCATGTCCCTCAGCCTTCTGACACTCAGCAGCTGGGGGCTTTCTCTGCACATCAGGACACACCGTGCCTGGCACAGCAGGAAGGGATCCATGGCAGCCTTGCTGCCCCGCTGCTGTTTTAACGGCCTGCAGGGATATTTCCCAGCCTGGCCTGGCTGCAGCTTCTCCCCAGCCTCTGCAGGAAGGCATTTGGCATCAGCTGACAGGGAGCCCAAACTGCAGCATGGGCCATGCACACCCTGAGATCCCCTGAAATTTCCTGGTCTTGGAGTAGATCAGGTGTAGGGGCTGTTTGGAGGAGGGAGGGCTCTGGCTGATCCCATAAATTTATATGATTTCTTAATCCTTATCCATGACCTGGACAAGTATCGCATCATGATGATACCACTTCCCTGAAAGGGGAATGGTTCCATCCGATCCAGCTGTGGCTTTTCCTTCCTCCAGAGGTGAACCAAAAGGCTGTGCTGAAGGTGCCATTTCCCAGAGGAAGCAGTGGCTCATGGGCAGCCTCTGCTGCAGGAAGGGAGGCCGTGCCAGGCACAGTCCCAGGAGGTAATTGCTGTGCCTCTGGGCCTGAACCCTGCTGAGGCTTGAGCTGTAAATCTCTGCTGCTTGGCAGTGCCTGCCTTTCAGGGATTTTGCACAGAGCATGGAAAAGGTGTTGAGAGTGTCCAGGGCCAGCCTAGAGCTCCCCAGGCCCCTCTGCCGCGTTGGCCATGTCCGTTGACATCTGGCTCCCACAGCCTTCCCCAACCCCCTTGCAGTACCCAGTTCCCTAAAGCAGAAGGGGATCCCAGTGCAACATGGAATGGTTCTGATCTGTGCTCCCTTCCAGATTGGGATCGTGAAATGGAAAATCTGAAAGCCCTGGCACATAATGTTTTGAGACCCATGGAGATTGCTGGAGGCAAGTTCTCTATGTCCCTTTCTCCACAGAATTATCAGTGTGAGTGTGGGAAGAGCTCACTCTCATGCCATTTCCCTTAAGAGTCTGAAGGTTGATGGATTCTGGAAACATCGCCCCGCTCCCTTCTGGAGCCCTGTGTGGTCCTACAGCATTGCTGTCAATGGGAGGAAGGAGCATTTAGCTGTCAATCTCTTGCCATGTGCAATGCCAGTGTCTCCTTCCATGTGCTCTGTGCAGCCATGGAGAAGAGCAGAGAGGAAGGGGCTGGGCCCTGGGCTGTGTCCCAGGGCTGTGCCTTGCATGGTTCCTTTGCCAGCCCCAGGGAGACCGAGCTGCTCTCATTGCTGCTGCCAAGCCCTGGCCCTGCCTGGGGCTCAGTTCAGAGCTGCTGGCAGCTCCAGGGAGTCTTTTCTCCCCTGACTGCCATGTAAGGGGCTCCTTCCATCCCAGTGTGGGGACACTGCAGCCACATGGTTCCCCTGCCCATGCTCCTGAATGGAAGGCAGAGAGGAGGGAGTGCCTTGGAGGGCACAGGAACCCAGGTGCACTCACTGCCACTCTGGTCTGAAGGAGAAATGGAACTACTTTCCATTAAGGTCCTCCTAGATGGAAGAGCCAAGACATAGAAGACAAGAAATCCCTGGAGGCATCCCAACTTCTGGACAAGATGCTGAGTGATCTGGAGAGACGCCGTGGTGGGTCCATGTCCCTCAGCCTTCTCCTGACACTCAGCAGCCGGGAGCTTTCTCTGCACATCTGGACACGCTGTGCCCGGCACAGCAGGAAGGGATCCATGGCAGCCTTGCTGCCCTGCTGCTGCTTTCATGCCCTGCTGGGCTGTTTCCCAACCTGGCCTGGCTGCAGCTTCTCCCCAGCTTCTGCAGGAAGGCATTTGGCATCAGCAGGCAGGGAGCCCAAACTGCAGCATGGGCCATGCACACCCTGAGATCCCCTGAAATTTCTTGATCTTGGGGTAGATCAGGTGTGGGGGCTGTTTGGAGGAGGGAGAGCCCTGGCCCAGCCCCAATAACCTGGGTATTTTCCTGACCCTTATCCATGACTTTGACAAGTATTGCCTCCTAAAGATACCACCTCCCCTAATGGCGAACAGTTCTATCTTATCCAGCTCTCCCTTTTCCTTTCTCAAGTGCTGGAGCAGATGCTTGTGCAGATGATGGCATATGCTAGAGGAAGGAAGGGCCCTGTGCCAGCTCCTGATGCAGGAAAGGAGGAGATGCCAGGCCCAGACACAGGAGGTAATTGCTGTGCTGGGCTCTCCCTCGGCAGGGTTGTGTGGCAGCCGCTCTTCCCTCAGGGCCTGCATGGCCCAGCAGCAGCCAAAGCTGGAGGTGCCGCGGCTTCCAGGCCTCTGGAGCTCATTCCCAGCCCCTGGGAATCGAGACTTGTGCACCAACATCTCTCCCCCAGCAGCTGCTCCTGGAGCTGGCCCTAAGCATCCAGAGGGCCAAAACACAGGAGCAGCCCCGAGTGGGAGCCCTGCCGTGAGCCCAGGGCCACAGCCAGCCCTGGCTGCCAACTGGGCAGGGGCTGCACTGGCTCCTGACAGGTCCTGGCTCTGTCCCCTTGGGCTGGGGGAGCTGTCACAGAGCAGGGAGGGTCAGGGGTGGCAGTGGCTGCTCAGGGATGGGTTTGGCCCATGTCCCTGGAAGGAGCCACTGCCCAAGCAGCTGTGCTGTCCAGGGCTCTGCTCTCGGCCTTCTGGGCTTTGTTGGGTGGCACAGTCTGTGCCAAGGGGTGGCAAGGTGCCTGCAGGCCCCAGCTCTGGGGGAAACAGAGAATGTCCTGGCCATATCCAGTGTGCTGCCAGCTCAGGAGTGCAGCACGGCACAGGCTCACACTGCCCATTGCTCCCACAGATGCGCTTGGCAGATCCAATATAAATGCTGAGAATCCACCAAGTGCCCCAAGAGTGTTCTGCCTGCAGGATGTGCGCAAGTCCTGCATGATAGGCACAGTCGTGACACTGTTCACAGTGCCACTCTCCATGGTCCTGTGCTATGCTGGATTCCAGTGGTGGAAGAACAAGAAACGGTAAGCTGTTGTTCATCCCCACCCTCCAGCTTCTTGAAAGGCTGCTCATAGTCAGGAAACATTCCCAGTGAGGCTGCTGTGCACTTGTGGGTAGTCAGTGGTTGCCCAAATAACTCTGCTGAGAGTTCTGCTGCTGCCCAGGCCTTTCATTGGCCTCTTAATTGCTGTTCCTTGTCCCGGGATGCCCGCTGGGGCTGCAGCCAGTGCTGGCTCCACTGAGGCTGCCTGGCCAAGAGCAGCCCCAGGAGCAGCAGGCAGAGGCAAAGCAAGATGGGCAGGAGAAAGAGCAGGGACGAGATTGCCCTTGAAAGGCAGAGGTGCTCTGGGGCCTGCTCCTGCTCAGGGACCCTGCCCAGAGCCATCCCCTGCTCACCGGGGCCTTGAGGGGCAGCTGTCCAGCTGGGCCAAGGTGTGCCAGCAGCTCCAGCCATGCTGGGGAGCCTTGGCCGCTCTGAGCCCTGCTGTGCAGGAGGGTCCCTGTGTGCCAGTGGCATCTGGGGGCCTCAGCCACCTCCTCTCTCCACAGTCACCCTGCTGCAGCTCCAGCACACCAGCCAAGAAGGCGTGACTCTTCCTCGCCCCCAGGGAGCCCAGAGACTGCCTCGTTTGACAGCTCTCAGACATGGCCTCAGAAGCAGGTGTCGACCTGGAAAGCAGAGCACCAGCACTCTGTGCCTCCCCCACGGCCCCCCAGCCCGGCTGTGAAGAGGAAGCCCCCTGAGATCCCCCCACCTCCTCCCCTCCCAAGCCGGCCACCCTGGTCCAGTTAGGACTGAAAGTGGGCCAGCCATGGCAGGGCTTGGGCCACCAGCAGCTTGGGGCACCTGCTCTTGGCTACCAATAACACGTTACCTGTGGGTAACAGCCAGAGGCACTTTTCCTACTCTTTTACCTCAACAGGAAGGGCTGAAGATTCTTCCCATGCCCTGTCTTATCCCTTGCTCTTTTGATTTTCATACAGCTGGGTGCTGGCTGAACCTTTTCAAAGAACTTTATTTACACTTCATGTTTTACCCCACCTACCAAGGAAAAAAAAAAAATAAAAGTTTTTTTCAGTTTAGACTTCATTTTTAGTGTGGTTGGGCCACTCAAATTTTGAGCAATTAATTTTCCATGGTACCTCTTCCCTTTTCCTTCCTATTTACAAGAAGTTCTTCTGGACATGAAAATCAACAGAATTACTGAGATTCACCTCAAAGCCCAGAGGAGAATCTAGCATGAAATATTCTCCCTGTGTACTGCACAACAAGAAATATTCAGAGGAAAATACCGTGTGAACTGAGGCTTCTGGAACTCCCAGAATCCTGAGTCTGCAGAGGAGGAAAACAGCCCTGGCAGTGGCTGAGGGGAATTCTCCTGACAGACTCCTCGGAAAGTGCGTCACTTCAGGAGGGGAAAGCTTTTAAACCTTTGCCTTACCTTCCTCCTGTGCTAAATGTAAGGGTCCTCCTGAGAAAACACTGAGCTACAAACTCTTCTCCACTCCTCAACAAAGCTACTCAGGTGCTCAACTTAAAGAGCAAAACTAAATGTGGTCAGAAATTGCCCATCAAAGCCCATTTGCAGAGAAACCCCACCATATGTGAGCAAATATTTATTAGCACCAGTTCACTCTAAAGATTGCTCCTTTTTTTTTCCCAGAGAGAATATTAGAACCATTTGCTCTTGGCAGGACTCTTTGGATGGCCCCCAGACCTGGCTCCTCACCACGCCCTGCCTGAGCTGTTCATGCAGGCAGGCAGCACCACCTGACTTTGCCACCCTTTTCAGGCCTTGGGCACGGCTGGTCCCACGGTCCCCTCTGGTGCCACAGTCCCCTCTGGTGCCACAGTCCCCTCTGGTGCCACAGTCCCCACTGGTCCCACGGTCCCCTCTGGTGCCACAGTCCCCTCTGGTGCCACAGTCCCCTCTGGTGCCACGGTCCCCTCTGGTGCCACGGTCCCCTCCTGGCTTGTGGCGTGTCCCTGCTGCTGGAGGAGCCCTGCTCGTGCTGCTGCCTGCATTCAACAAGGCTGGTGCTACTTCCCAGCCAAAGAGACACTAAAGTCACTGCTTTGGCCAGCTCATTGGAAAGAGTTCAACACTTCCTCACCTCTATCACAGATAAAAACCCACATACTCCTAAAACCCACATACCAGCAGCATAAAGTCACCTCACCTACAGAGGTGAGGAGGCCTGAGCAAACAGAAGGTCAGCTTTCAAGCACATTGGTTTTTTAATTTAGTGGAAGCACTCAGTCGTGCACAAGCCTTATTTGTCAAACTGGACTGTGCGATGCTATTCTCTTGCTCGTGTTAAAGAGGAGCCAGGGAGAAATTAGCTAAGAAACAAGAAACACTTGAGGCTCATGCCTGGCACACAAATAGAGCAGGGTGGCACCTGCCCGCTTTTTCCACATCCCGTTTCCTGATAGACAAAGGCGGACGTGGCTCCACTGGGGGCACCATGGAAAGGGTTCTGATCTGTGCTCCCATCTAGATTGATATCAGAACATGGATTATCTGGATGCCCTGGCACATGACAGTTTGAGATCCATGGAGAATGCTGGAGGCAAGTTCTCAATGTCCCTTTCCACGCAGAACAATGAGTGTCAGTGTGGCAAGAGCTCACTCACATGCCATAGCCTGTGGAGACTTTTGTGGCAGAATGGTTAGGAGAGAAAGGCCATGACTGTACAAACTTGCTAGAGATTAAACATAACTAGTGCAGAGGCAGTCTCAAGGCCGGATTGCCCTTGAGATATGGGGAGGAGAACAAGAATGTGGTAAACAGAACGAAAAAGAAGGACCAGGGACGGTCTGGTAACCGCAAGAATGCAGAAGCACATAGCTATGTTTCGCAGTGTCGTAGATAGCAGAATAACCAATGATGAGCTATACTTTTGCAATATGTATGAGCTAATTAAATCATGTATTTAAACACGAGTGTAATGATCAATAAACGAGATTTGCTTGACGACCACCTGGTGTCTGCGTCTCCCTTCTCCGACAAATGGTGACCCCGACGTCGACCCCCTGCTGAAAAGAAACCGGGGGAGAGAACGCGCCACGGTCGGTGAAGTAGTGTTGGGGCCCGATGCACCCGGGTCGGTGCTAAACGACGAAGGGAGAGCACCCTCAAGGACTACATCGGTGGTCTTGAGCCATACGTGCTGCCGGAGCCGGAGAGGTGCAACAGCGCTGACGACAAAAATGGACAGGCAAGCAGCATATGATTTATTTTTGGGGTTATTAGATAAGCTGGGGTTTAGAGACATAAATCCTAGAAAAGACGTACCGGGATTGCTAGCATGGGGTCACGCGAAGGGTTGTTTTTCCAACCCGCACACGGTACATGAATTGAGTGAGTGGCGTAAGTTAGGAGATGTGTTGTGTGAAGCAGTCTTAGAAGAAGATAAAACAGCAAAAAAGTTAGGAAAAATTTGGCGAGTTGTGCATAATACTCTATTGAAACATCAGGCAGAAAAAAGAGCGGCTCAGCAAGCAGTAGAAGCCTATAAAAGGAATGCACGGTATGGAGATCATGAACCTTTAGCGCCAAGTGTCTCTCAAGTAATTATACCTGCTTCTAGCAGTTTGGGCACAGATGATTGTGCTTGGCCCTCGGCGCCCCCTCTCAATGAGTCCACAGAGGACGCTGAAGTGCCTGTCGTAGCCACCTCTGATATTAAGGACCCTTCAGCCCAATCTGTTAAGCCTGGAATGCGTAGTTCACAATCTCCGCCAGAGCCAGATCCTGTCCCTGGGGCAGAGAGTGACCTGTGGGAGGAAATGGCTAGACAGAGGAGAGAAGCCTGGAACGCATTGGCTAAGCATGGGCTAGAGAGTGGGGATGAAGTCACCGTGGAGGCGGCAAGGACGTGGGCTCTGCCTGTAGTTTACACCCCGGGGGTAAACCAACAAGGACAAGCTGTTCAGTTAGGGACCTATACACCTCTTGATTGGAAGTTATTAGCTCAGCTGCGACAGACAGTGAGTCAATTTGGATTTAAGAGTGAACCAGCTAAACAAATGATAGACTACATATTTGATACGCATTTGCTAACTGCCAATGACTGTAGAAGCATTGTGAAACTGATGTTTACTCAACATCAGCAGCTGCTGTTTAACGCACATTGGCAAGCTTTAGTTCAAGAGTCGGTTGGAGTTCAAAGAGGACCAGGTGATCCGTTACAGGGAATTACAGTGGAAGAGATGATGGGATTAGGAAATTATAAAAGAACCGAGGCTCAGATGATTTCCGGACCAGACAAAGTTAGGGAAGCTATGCATCTGGTTAGAGTTGCTATCAGTCAGGTGAAAGATAGCTCAGGAATTCCCATGTATATGGGAATCAAACAAGGGAGAGAGGAGTCTTTTGGAGACTTTGTTGATAAGGCTGCTGCCGCTATAGAACGAGCAGGGGTCCCTGAGTATATGCGAGGGGCTTTGCTTAAACAGTGTGCCTTGCAGAATAGTAACGAGACTACTAAAAGAGTTCTGTCGACCCTGGGGGCTAATTGGACGATTGAGGAAGCCTTAGAAAGAATGGCATTACAGCCAACAGGGCAACAAGCATTCCTGGTGAATGCCATTAAAGCATTAGGAGAGGGGTTACAGAAACAGGCAGAAAGTACACAGACACAAGTGTTAGCTGCTCTTGCTCCGCTCCGCGCTCAAGCAGCAGCACCCGCGGCGGCGACCCAGAAGCCCCCTTCCATGAAATGCTGCCGCTGTGGAGGAGGAGGGCACATGAGACGACAATGCCGCGCGACTGGGGTCTGGTGCCAAAATTGTCAAAGCAATACGCATAACTCTTCTGCCTGCCGCCGACGTTCGGGAAACTCGCGGCGGAGCGCGAATGGCGGCCGCGCCCAGACACAAGTTGCTGCCGCGACATCAGCGCCACCTCGTGTCTACAACCAGCCACTGCCGGGAGCCTGGGACTTGACTTGGCAGCAGCAATAAAAACAACGCTGATGACAACACACCCTGTTCGAATTCCTACGGGAGTTTACGGCCCAATAAAGATTAGGGGACAAGTATATGGAGGACTTTTATTGGGGCGCTCCTCGATTTCTGTGATGGGCCTATTTGTTTTACCTGGAGTCATAGATGCGGACTATACCGGAGAGATACAAATTATGGCATATACGCTCTACCCTCCAATTACTGTTGAAGCCGGTCAACGCATTGCCCAATTTATACCACTGCCACAAACAACCAAAGGCATTCAAACATTGATGCAAGGCCCTCGGAATAATCAAGGATTTGGATCATCAGGGATAGCCATGCTCACAATGGACTTAAACAGCAGACCAAAAAAGAAAATAACATTGAAATATGCTGAACAATCAGTAGAACTTTGGGGCTTGTTGGACACGGGAGCAGACACCAGCATAGTATCTCCGGAGTATTGGCCTAGCAGTTGGCCATCCAGACAAACCATGGATACAGTGACCGGAGTCGGGGGATACACGCTAGCTAAAAGAACGCCCCCTATACAAGTGATCATAGATGGGCAAACATTAGTGGCTGTGTTGTCGGTTGTCCCTTTACCTCCAACAGTACAGTGTTTAATAGGAAGGGACATTTTAGTCCAGCTTGGAGTTGTTCTGTCTAATGAGCACCCTTTGGAGTAATTGCCATTGCTTGGACTTTCCCTATTCCACTTACCTGGACAACCGACAAACCAGTGGTGGTTAAGCAATGGCCTCTAAAAAGGGAAAGTTTGTTGCAAGCACATCAACTAGTCAGAGAACAATTTCAACAAGGTCATCTAAAGTTGTCTACTAGCCCATGGAATACTCCTATATTTGTGATTAAGAAGAAATCTGGAAAGTATCGTCTTTTGCATGACTTGAGAGCAGTAAATGATCAAATGGAAGCTATGGGAGCATTGCAACCAGGTCTCCCGAATCCAGCTATGCTCCCACAACACTGGGCCCTTCTGATCATCGATTTAAAGGACTGTTTTTTCACTATCGCCCTCCACCCACAAGATACAAAGCGATTTGCCTTTACCTTGCCTGCAATTAACAGAGGGGAACCTGATAAGCGATTTGAATGGACAGTATTGCCTCAGGGCATGCGTAACTCCCCTACCTTGTGTCAACTATATGTCGATGCAGCCCTACAGCCTTTGAGGCAAAAGTGGCCTGAGACCATAATTTATCATTACATGGATGATATTCTTTTTGCTCAAAAGCCCAAATTCACTTCTGATCAATTGAGAGAGATCCAAACTACATTGGCAAAAGCATCTCTTGTGGTTGCTCAAGAAAAAATACAACAGACCGCACCTTGGAAGTACCTGGGATGGACTATTACCAATCAAATTGTGCGTCCACAAAAACTGCAGCTCTCAACAAAAATTGTCACTTTAAATGACGCGCAACGCCTACTTGGCGATCTTCAATGGTTGAAACCCATAGTTGGCATCCCAAACACCTTACTAAACTGCCTTCGCCCACTGTTGAAGGGAACAGATCCCAGTTCGCCTGTCACGATTTCCCCTCAACAGAACAAAGCAATCAAAGATATTCTCCAGTGTATAGAAGTAGGTTTTGTTTCCCGTCGCGATATTGATTTGCCCATTGACCTTACTATATGGAATACCTCAGAACATCTTCTCGGCGCTCTTACACAATTGCAGAAAAAAGCGGGGGAAATGAGGGTCCTGGAATGGCTATCCCCACCACTACAAGCAAAAAGGACAATAAGTACAAAAATTGAACAGATGGCCACCCTGTTATGTAAAGGCCGTACCAGGATAATAGAAATTACTGGAACTGAACCTACAACAATTTACATACCTATAAAAAACGAAGACCTAGACTGGTACCTGCATAATTCGGAGGAGTTAAAGACAGCGTTGCTGGGATCAGGAGCATCTGTTTGTACAGGGCCTTTAATACCACGACATTTCCAATGGTTAAAAGATTGGGACTGGGTTGCAAAACCGTTGCGGTCAGACCAGCCTATACCAGAAGCCGTTACGGTCTTCACAGATGCCGGGAAAAAGTCAAGGAAAGCAGCCATAACCTGGAAGGAAGGGTCCCAATGGAAACATCACATGATTGAAGCGGCTCCAGAAGACAGTCTGCAAACATTAGAACTTCTTGCCGTTGTGTGGGCATTAAGTAAACTACAAGGGCCTTTAAATGTAGTCACAGATTCTTACTATGTAGCAGGGGTAGGACAAAGAATAGAAGATGCAGCAGTCAAGGAAGTCCAGAACAAAAGACTATATGAATTGTTGTTGCAACTAAAACGGGCTGTGAGGGCTAGAACAGAACCCTATTGTGTTATTCACATTCGAAGCCACAAGTGGGATGTAGGATTAGGAGAAGGAAATGCAAGGGCAGATAGATTAGTAATGAATGTAGTTGATGACAAAATAACAGAAGCCAAGGAGTCGCATGCTCGATTCCACCAGAATGCAAAAGGATTGGTGCGAGAATATAGAATAGCAATCCAAGAGGCAAAAGCTATAGTAAGAGCTTGTCCAGTTTGCAGTCATCACAATAGTGGTACAGGGTTGGGTTGTGGCGTAAACCCTAGAGGGTTGAAGAGTAATGACATTTGGCAGATGGATATCACGCACGTTTCTGAATTTGGCAGAATGAGGTATGTGCATGTCACCATAGATACATGTAGCAAATATATCTGGGCCACAGCTCAATCGGGGGAAAAGGCAAATCAGGTGATTAGGCATTTAACCAGCTGTCTCGCAGTAATGGGACTGCCAAGAGAAATAAAGACTGATAATGGACCTGCATATATTAGTCAGAAGGTCAGTCGATTTATGAGATTGTGGGGAATCAAACATGTTACAGGAATTCCTCACTCACCCACGGGGCAAGCCATAGTTGAAAGAGCAAATGGAACCTTGAAACAGTATCTAAGAAAGCAGGAGCAAATAACAGATCCGCAGGAAAAATTAGCCAAGACTCTTTTTGTTCTAAATCATTTATGTGTTTTTGGGGATGAAAGTGAACCACCAGCAGTTAAGCATGCAGAAAAGGAAGGACAGAAGGAGAAACAGAGTCTAAAAGCTGTCGTTCGATATAGAGACCCGAAAACAGGACTATGGAACGGTCCTGCGGAAGTCTTGTATTGGGGCAGAGGTTATGTTTGTGTTTCCACCCCCTCAGGAACACTGTGGATTCCAGCTAGATGGGTGAAGCCCTGGATTGATACAGCCAATGGCCAGTAACCTCCTTGAGCAGCTCTCCATATCCGTGAACACAGCCCTCGAGCAACTACGAGGATTGACTGGACTCGAATTAAATTGGGAGACACCGCAGGACTGGGTATCAATCGTTACCGAGCTCCGTGGATACCGTAAACAAATTACCATACCAGATATTGAGTGTGAAAGCTGCCCTGGGCCGTGTTCTGTGCGGGTCAGGTTGTTATGTGGGGGATGTGGTAAGATTGTGTGGATTGCAAAAGGGTTATTGAGATCACCTTGGTGTAGGAAATGCTACCATGAGTGGCTAAGCGTTAGGGAAGAGAATGCAGTAAGGTCCTTCATCGCGTATAGGAGGACACAAGGGTTAGACCCCACGCAGGAAGAACTTGAGTGGGTAGAAAGGGCTTTTCAGACTCAGCAACATGCAGTTAAGATTGAAAAACAAAACTACTCCAGCGTTATGGGAGTTCAGTGTGTGGGTAACATTTTTATCCCACCATGGTGGCAAGTGGAAGATAACAACTGGGGTGAAGTACTGGCTACTAGGGCTATGGTTGAGCAGTCAGCTCATAACTACCACAGCAATCCTGGACATCAACCCGAGAGCTAATATGTGGATTGCATGGGCCAATGCAACAGGAGTTAATTCCTTTTGCTTATCCATGGCTACCCCAAGTGATCCATTTAGAACATGTCTCATTGGACTACCCTTAATGGATTTTGAAGAATTTGATGCTTAGACTAAATTCAAAATAGAAAGAAATCATACGGTAGCATGCATAGCGGCCTTTTTATCAACTAGAGTCCCAAGGGTACAACCATTTCTTAATAGCCAGTGTAACCAAACAATTTGCCCCCCTTGTCAAAGAGGATCATTTATGCCAACAACATTTGCACAACAAATGGCCAATATTACGATGACGTTAAATAGAACAGGAACAGAACCTCAAGAACTGCAGCTGTTGGGATCTAAGGCAGGAAACTATTGTATCGAGTTCGGGCACCCCGGAGAATACCCATGGGAAGACCCGCTTAGCAGGCCCAGTAATGGCAGTACTATTGTGTCTCCTTTTGATCATAGATATCAGAAAGGCACTTATTGTGGGTCTAGATTTATTGCAAGTATTGATGCTATTAACCGAAGACCAAAACAATTACCACCCGGAATCTTTTTAATTTGTGGGGATCGGGCATGGGTAGGTATACCATCAAAACCTTGGGGAGGCCCCTGTTATCTTGGAAAACTTACGATGTTTGCCCCCGATTTTCAACAACTTTTACATGCTAATGGTACTTGGAATCAGAAGCGAGTTAGGGAGCGGCGATCAACTAAGCTGCTGGGAGAAGGTTGTCAGGATGAAGTACAGCTATGGGACAAGCCCGCAAATACCATTGCTTCTATACTTCTCCCCGGAGTTGCAGCAGCACAGGCGTTAAATCAGTTGGGAAAACTTGCCTGTTGGACCGAGAAACAAATAAATGTAATCACAAATATATTATCTCAGTTAGCTGTAGATGTTAGTAGTGTTAGGCATGCGGTATTGCAAAATCGTGCTGCTATAGATTTTTTATTACTAGCTCAAGGACATGGGTGTCAGGATTTTGAAGGGATGTGCTGTATGAATTTGTCAGACCATTCTGAATCTATTCACAAGCAGTTACAACAATTGAAAGACAATATGAAGAAAATCACCGTTGAGTCAGCCCCAGTAGGTGAATGGTTGGACTCATGGGGTATGAGAGGATGGGTGAAAAATGTACTTATGATGTTGGCTGGACCAGTTTTGCTTGTTGTTATAATTTTGCTTTTTGGACCATGTATTTTACAATGCATTCAGAACCGCTTAATTGCATTAACTACGGCCTTGTTAGAAAAACACGCTAACCTCGTAATCCAAAAAGAAAACGGGGGAAGTGTGGAGACTTTTGTGGCAGAATGGTTAGGCGAGAAAGGCCATGACTGTACAAACTTGCTAGAGATAAAACATAACTAGTGCAGAGGCAGTCTCAAGGCCGGATTGCCCTTGAGATATGGGGAGGAGAACAAGAATGTGGTAAACAGAACGAAAAAGAAGGACCAGGGACGGTCTGGTAACCGCAAGAATGCAGAAGCACATAGCTATGTTTCGCAGTGTCGTAGATAGCAGAATAACCAATGATGAGCTATACTTTTGCAATATGTATGAGCTAATTAAATCATGTATTTAAACACGAGTGTAATGATCAATAAACGAGATTTGCTTGACGACCACCTGGTGTCTGCGTCTCCCTTCTCCGACAAATGGTGACCCCGACGTCGACCCCCTGCTGAAAAGAAACCGGGGGAGAGAACGCGCCACGGTCGGTGAAGTAGTGTTGGGGCCCGATGCACCCGGGTCGGTGCTAAACGACGAAGGGAGAGCACCCTCAAGGACTACATCGGTGGTCTTGAGCCATACGTGCTGCCGGAGCCGGAGAGGTGCAACAGCGCTGACGACAAAAATGGACAGGCAAGCAGCATATGATTTATTTTTGGGGTTATTAGATAAGCTGGGGTTTAGAGACATAAATCCTAGAAAAGACGTACCGGGATTGCTAGCATGGGGTCACGCGAAGGGTTGTTTTTCCAACCCGCACACGGTACATGAATTGAGTGAGTGGCGTAAGTTAGGAGATGTGTTGTGTGAAGCAGTCTTAGAAGAAGATAAAACAGCAAAAAAGTTAGGAAAAATTTGGCGAGTTGTGCATAATACTCTATTGAAACATCAGGCAGAAAAAAGAGCGGCTCAGCAAGCAGTAGAAGCCTATAAAAGGAATGCACGGTATGGAGATCATGAACCTTTAGCGCCAAGTGTCTCTCAAGTAATTATACCTGCTTCTAGCAGTTTGGGCACAGATGATTGTGCTTGGCCCTCGGCGCCCCCTCTCAATGAGTCCACAGAGGACGCTGAAGTGCCTGTCGTAGCCACCTCTGATATTAAGGACCCTTCAGCCCAATCTGTTAAGCCTGGAATGCGTAGTTCACAATCTCCGCCAGAGCCAGATCCTGTCCCTGGGGCAGAGAGTGACCTGTGGGAGGAAATGGCTAGACAGAGGAGAGAAGCCTGGAACGCATTGGCTAAGCATGGGCTAGAGAGTGGGGATGAAGTCACCGTGGAGGCGGCAAGGACGTGGGCTCTGCCTGTAGTTTACACCCCGGGGGTAAACCAACAAGGACAAGCTGTTCAGTTAGGGACCTATACACCTCTTGATTGGAAGTTATTAGCTCAGCTGCGACAGACAGTGAGTCAATTTGGATTTAAGAGTGAACCAGCTAAACAAATGATAGACTACATATTTGATACGCATTTGCTAACTGCCAATGACTGTAGAAGCATTGTGAAACTGATGTTTACTCAACATCAGCAGCTGCTGTTTAACGCACATTGGCAAGCTTTAGTTCAAGAGTCGGTTGGAGTTCAAAGAGGACCAGGTGATCCGTTACAGGGAATTACAGTGGAAGAGATGATGGGATTAGGAAATTATAAAAGAACCGAGGCTCAGATGATTTCCGGACCAGACAAAGTTAGGGAAGCTATGCATCTGGTTAGAGTTGCTATCAGTCAGGTGAAAGATAGCTCAGGAATTCCCATGTATATGGGAATCAAACAAGGGAGAGAGGAGTCTTTTGGAGACTTTGTTGATAAGGCTGCTGCCGCTATAGAACGAGCAGGGGTCCCTGAGTATATGCGAGGGGCTTTGCTTAAACAGTGTGCCTTGCAGAATAGTAACGAGACTACTAAAAGAGTTCTGTCGACCCTGGGGGCTAATTGGACGATTGAGGAAGCCTTAGAAAGAATGGCATTACAGCCAACAGGGCAACAAGCATTCCTGGTGAATGCCATTAAAGCATTAGGAGAGGGGTTACAGAAACAGGCAGAAAGTACACAGACACAAGTGTTAGCTGCTCTTGCTCCGCTCCGCGCTCAAGCAGCAGCACCCGCGGCGGCGACCCAGAAGCCCCCTTCCATGAAATGCTGCCGCTGTGGAGGAGGAGGGCACATGAGACGACAATGCCGCGCGACTGGGGTCTGGTGCCAAAATTGTCAAAGCAATACGCATAACTCTTCTGCCTGCCGCCGACGTTCGGGAAACTCGCGGCGGAGCGCGAATGGCGGCCGCGCCCAGACACAAGTTGCTGCCGCGACATCAGCGCCACCTCGTGTCTACAACCAGCCACTGCCGGGAGCCTGGGACTTGACTTGGCAGCAGCAATAAAAACAACGCTGATGACAACACACCCTGTTCGAATTCCTACGGGAGTTTACGGCCCAATAAAGATTAGGGGACAAGTATATGGAGGACTTTTATTGGGGCGCTCCTCGATTTCTGTGATGGGCCTATTTGTTTTACCTGGAGTCATAGATGCGGACTATACCGGAGAGATACAAATTATGGCATATACGCTCTACCCTCCAATTACTGTTGAAGCCGGTCAACGCATTGCCCAATTTATACCACTGCCACAAACAACCAAAGGCATTCAAACATTGATGCAAGGCCCTCGGAATAATCAAGGATTTGGATCATCAGGGATAGCCATGCTCACAATGGACTTAAACAGCAGACCAAAAAAGAAAATAACATTGAAATATGCTGAACAATCAGTAGAACTCTGGGGCTTGTTGGACACGGGAGCAGACACCAGCATAGTATCTCCGGAGTATTGGCCTAGCAGTTGGCCATCCAGACAAACCATGGATACAGTGACCGGAGTCGGGGGATACACGCTAGCTAAAAGAACGCCCCCTATACAAGTGATCATAGATGGGCAAACATTAGTGGCTGTGTTGTCGGTTGTCCCTTTACCTCCAACAGTACAGTGTTTAATAGGAAGGGACATTTTAGTCCAGCTTGGAGTTGTTCTGTCTAATGAGCACCCTTTGGAGTAATTGCCATTGCTTGGACTTTCCCTATTCCACTTACCTGGACAACCGACAAACCAGTGGTGGTTAAGCAATGGCCTCTAAAAAGGGAAAGTTTGTTGCAAGCACATCAACTAGTCAGAGAACAATTTCAACAAGGTCATCTAAAGTTGTCTACTAGCCCATGGAATACTCCTATATTTGTGATTAAGAAGAAATCTGGAAAGTATCGTCTTTTGCATGACTTGAGAGCAGTAAATGATCAAATGGAAGCTATGGGAGCATTGCAACCAGGTCTCCCGAATCCAGCTATGCTCCCACAACACTGGGCCCTTCTGATCATCGATTTAAAGGACTGTTTTTTCACTATCGCCCTCCACCCACAAGATACAAAGCGATTTGCCTTTACCTTGCCTGCAATTAACAGAGGGGAACCTGATAAGCGATTTGAATGGACAGTATTGCCTCAGGGCATGCGTAACTCCCCTACCTTGTGTCAACTATATGTCGATGCAGCCCTACAGCCTTTGAGGCAAAAGTGGCCTGAGACCATAATTTATCATTACATGGATGATATTCTTTTTGCTCAAAAGCCCAAATTCACTTCTGATCAATTGAGAGAGATCCAAACTACATTGGCAAAAGCATCTCTTGTGGTTGCTCAAGAAAAAATACAACAGACCGCACCTTGGAAGTACCTGGGATGGACTATTACCAATCAAATTGTGCGTCCACAAAAACTGCAGCTCTCAACAAAAATTGTCACTTTAAATGACGCGCAACGCCTACTTGGCGATCTTCAATGGTTGAAACCCATAGTTGGCATCCCAAACACCTTACTAAACTGCCTTCGCCCACTGTTGAAGGGAACAGATCCCAGTTCGCCTGTCACGATTTCCCCTCAACAGAACAAAGCAATCAAAGATATTCTCCAGTGTATAGAAGTAGGTTTTGTTTCCCGTCGCGATATTGATTTGCCCATTGACCTTACTATATGGAATACCTCAGAACATCTTCTCGGCGCTCTTACACAATTGCAGAAAAAAGCGGGGGAAATGAGGGTCCTGGAATGGCTATCCCCACCACTACAAGCAAAAAGGACAATAAGTACAAAAATTGAACAGATGGCCACCCTGTTATGTAAAGGCCGTACCAGGATAATAGAAATTACTGGAACTGAACCTACAACAATTTACATACCTATAAAAAACGAAGACCTAGACTGGTACCTGCATAATTCGGAGGAGTTACAGACAGCGTTGCTGGGATCAGGAGCATCTGTTTGTACAGGGCCTTTAATACCACAACATTTCCAATGGTTAAAAGATTGGGACTGGGTTGCAAAACCGTTGCGGTCAGACCAGCCTATACCAGAAGCCGTTACGGTCTTCACAGATGCCGGGAAAAAGTCAAGGAAAGCAGCCATAACCTGGAAGGAAGGGTCCCAATGGAAACATCACATGATTGAAGCGGCTCCAGAAGACAGTCTGCAAACATTAGAACTTCTTGCCGTTGTGTGGGCATTAAGTAAACTACAAGGGCCTTTAAATGTAGTCACAGATTCTTACTATGTAGCAGGGGTAGGACAAAGAATAGAAGATGCAGCAGTCAAGGAAGTCCAGAACAAAAGACTATATGAATTGTTGTTGCAACTAAAACGGGCTGTGAGGGCTAGAACAGAACCCTATTGTGTTATTCACATTCGAAGCCACAAGTGGGATGTAGGATTAGGAGAAGGAAATGCAAGGGCAGATAGATTAGTAATGAATGTAGTTGATGACAAAATAACAGAAGCCAAGGAGTCGCATGCTCGATTCCACCAGAATGCAAAAGGATTGGTGCGAGAATATAGAATAGCAATCCAAGAGGCAAAAGCTATAGTAAGAGCTTGTCCAGTTTGCAGTCATCACAATAGTGGTACAGGGTTGGGTTGTGGCGTAAACCCTAGAGGGTTGAAGAGTAATGACATTTGGCAGATGGATATCACGCACGTTTCTGAATTTGGCAGAATGAAGTATGTGCATGTCACCATAGATACATGTAGCAAATATATCTGGGCCACAGCTCAATCGGGGGAAAAGGCAAATCAGGTGATTAGGCATTTAACCAGCTGTCTCGCAGTAATGGGACTGCCAAGAGAAATAAAGACTGATAATGGACCTGCATATATTAGTCAGAAGGTCAGTCGATTTATGAGATTGTGGGGAATCAAACATGTTACAGGAATTCCTCACTCACCCACGGGGCAAGCCATAGTTGAAAGAGCAAATGGAACCTTGAAACAGTATCTAAGAAAGCAGGAGCAAATAACAGATCCGCAGGAAAAATTAGCCAAGACTCTTTTTGTTCTAAATCATTTATGTGTTTTTGGGGATGAAAGTGAACCAACAGCAGTTAAGCATGCAGAAAAGGAAGGACAGAAGGAGAAACAGAGTCTAAAAGCTGTCGTTCGATATAGAGACCCGAAAACAGGACTATGGAACGGTCCTGCGGAAGTCTTGTATTGGGGCAGAGGTTATGTTTGTGTTTCCACCCCCTCAGGAACACTGTGGATTCCAGCTAGATGGGTGAAGCCCTGGATTGATACAGCCAATGGCCAGTAACCTCCTTGAGCAGCTCTCCATATCCGTGAACACAGCCCTCGAGCAACTACGAGGATTGACTGGACTCGAATTAAATTGGGAGACACCGCAGGACTGGGTATCAATCGTTACCGAGCTCCGTGGATACCGTAAACAAATTACCATACCAGATATTGAGTGTGAAAGCTGCCCTGGGCCGTGTTCTGTGCGGGTCAGGTTGTTATGTGGGGGATGTGGTAAGATTGTGTGGATTGCAAAAGGGTTATTGAGATCACCTTGGTGTAGGAAATGCTACCATGAGTGGCTAAGCGTTAGGGAAGAGAATGCAGTAAGGTCCTTCATCGCGTATAGGAGGACACAAGGGTTAGACCCCACGCAGGAAGAACTTGAGTGGGTAGAAAGGGCTTTTCAGACTCAGCAACATGCAGTTAAGATTGAAAAACAAAACTACTCCAGCGTTATGGGAGTTCAGTGTGTGGGTAACATTTTTATCCCACCATGGTGGCAAGTGGAAGATAACAACTGGGGTGAAGTACTGGCTACTAGGGCTATGGTTGAGCAGTCAGCTCATAACTACCACAGCAATCCTGGACATCAACCCGAGAGCTAATATGTGGATTGCATGGGCCAATGCAACAGGAGTTAATTCCTTTTGCTTATCCATGGCTACCCCAAGTGATCCATTTAGAACATGTCTCATTGGACTACCCTTAATGGATTTTGAAGAATTTGATGCTTAGACTAAATTCAAAATAGAAAGAAATCATACGGTAGCATGCATAGCGGCCTTTTTATCAACTAGAGTCCCAAGGGTACAACCATTTCTTAATAGCCAGTGTAACCAAACAATTTGCCCCCCTTGTCAAAGAGGATCATTTATGCCAACAACATTTGCACAACAAATGGCCAATATTACGATGACGTTAAATAGAACAGGAACAGAACCTCAAGAACTGCAGCTGTTGGGATCTAAGGCAGGAAACTATTGTATCGAGTTCGGGCACCCCGGAGAATACCCATGGGAAGACCCGCTTAGCAGGCCCAGTAATGGCAGTACTATTGTGTCTCCTTTTGATCATAGATATCAGAAAGGCACTTATTGTGGGTCTAGATTTATTGCAAGTATTGATGCTATTAACCGAAGACCAAAACAATTACCACCCGGAATCTTTTTAATTTGTGGGGATCGGGCATGGGTAGGTATACCATCAAAACCTTGGGGAGGCCCCTGTTATCTTGGAAAACTTACGATGTTTGCCCCCGATTTTCAACAACTTTTACATGCTAATGGTACTTGGAATCAGAAGCGAGTTAGGGAGCGGCGATCAACTAAGCTGCTGGGAGAAGGTTGTCAGGATGAAGTACAGCTATGGGACAAGCCCGCAAATACCATTGCTTTTATACTTCTCCCCGGAGTTGCAGCAGCACAGGCGTTAAATCAGTTGGGAAAACTTGCCTGTTGGACCGAGAAACAAATAAATGTAATCACAAATATATTATCTCAGTTAGCTGTAGATGTTAGTAGTGTTAGGCATGCGGTATTGCAAAATCGTGCTGCTATAGATTTTTTATTACTAGCTCAAGGACATGGGTGTCAGGATTTTGAAGGGATGTGCTGTATGAATTTGTCAGACCATTCTGAATCTATTCACAAGCAGTTACAACAATTGAAAGACAATATGAAGAAAATCACCGTTGAGTCAGCCCCAGTAGGTGAATGGTTGGACTCATGGGGTATGAGAGGATGGGTGAAAAATGTACTTATGATGTTGGCTGGACCAGTTTTGCTTGTTGTTATAATTTTGCTTTTTGGACCATGTATTTTACAATGCATTCAGAACCGCTTAATTGCATTAACTACGGCCTTGTTAGAAAAACACGCTAACCTCGTAATCCAAAAAGAAAACGGGGGAAGTGTGGAGACTTTTGTGGCAGAATGGTTAGGCGAGAAAGGCCATGACTGTACAAACTTGCTAGAGATAAAACATAACTAGTGCAGAGGCAGTCTCAAGGCCGGATTGCCCTTGAGATATGGGGAGGAGAACAAGAATGTGGTAAACAGAACGAAAAAGAAGGACCAGGGACGGTCTGGTAACCGCAAGAATGCAGAAGCACATAGCTATGTTTCGCAGTGTCGTAGATAGCAGAATAACCAATGATGAGCTATACTTTTGCAATATGTATGAGCTAATTAAATCATGTATTTAAACACGAGTGTAATGATCAATAAACGAGATTTGCTTGACGACCACCTGGTGTCTGCGTCTCCCTTCTCCGACAAATGGTGACCCCGACGTCGACCCCCTGCTGAAAAGAAACCGGGGGAGAGAACGCGCCACGGTCGGTGAAGTAGTGTTGGGGCCCGATGCACCCGGGTCGGTGCTAAACGACGAAGGGAGAGCACCCTCAAGGACTACATCGGTGGTCTTGAGCCATACGTGCTGCCGGAGCCGGAGAGGTGCAACAGCGCTGACGACAAAAATGGACAGGCAAGCAGCATATGATTTATTTTTGGGGTTATTAGATAAGCTGGGGTTTAGAGACATAAATCCTAGAAAAGACGTACCGGGATTGCTAGCATGGGGTCACGCGAAGGGTTGTTTTTCCAACCCGCACACGGTACATGAATTGAGTGAGTGGCGTAAGTTAGGAGATGTGTTGTGTGAAGCAGTCTTAGAAGAAGATAAAACAGCAAAAAAGTTAGGAAAAATTTGGCGAGTTGTGCATAATACTCTATTGAAACATCAGGCAGAAAAAAGAGCGGCTCAGCAAGCAGTAGAAGCCTATAAAAGGAATGCACGGTATGGAGATCATGAACCTTTAGCGCCAAGTGTCTCTCAAGTAATTATACCTGCTTCTAGCAGTTTGGGCACAGATGATTGTGCTTGGCCCTCGGCGCCCCCTCTCAATGAGTCCACAGAGGACGCTGAAGTGCCTGTCGTAGCCACCTCTGATATTAAGGACCCTTCAGCCCAATCTGTTAAGCCTGGAATGCGTAGTTCACAATCTCCGCCAGAGCCAGATCCTGTCCCTGGGGCAGAGAGTGACCTGTGGGAGGAAATGGCTAGACAGAGGAGAGAAGCCTGGAACGCATTGGCTAAGCATGGGCTAGAGAGTGGGGATGAAGTCACCGTGGAGGCGGCAAGGACGTGGGCTCTGCCTGTAGTTTACACCCCGGGGGTAAACCAACAAGGACAAGCTGTTCAGTTAGGGACCTATACACCTCTTGATTGGAAGTTATTAGCTCAGCTGCGACAGACAGTGAGTCAATTTGGATTTAAGAGTGAACCAGCTAAACAAATGATAGACTACATATTTGATACGCATTTGCTAACTGCCAATGACTGTAGAAGCATTGTGAAACTGATGTTTACTCAACATCAGCAGCTGCTGTTTAACGCACATTGGCAAGCTTTAGTTCAAGAGTCGGTTGGAGTTCAAAGAGGACCAGGTGATCCGTTACAGGGAATTACAGTGGAAGAGATGATGGGATTAGGAAATTATAAAAGAACCGAGGCTCAGATGATTTCCGGACCAGACAAAGTTAGGGAAGCTATGCATCTGGTTAGAGTTGCTATCAGTCAGGTGAAAGATAGCTCAGGAATTCCCATGTATATGGGAATCAAACAAGGGAGAGAGGAGTCTTTTGGAGACTTTGTTGATAAGGCTGCTGCCGCTATAGAACGAGCAGGGGTCCCTGAGTATATGCGAGGGGCTTTGCTTAAACAGTGTGCCTTGCAGAATAGTAACGAGACTACTAAAAGAGTTCTGTCGACCCTGGGGGCTAATTGGACGATTGAGGAAGCCTTAGAAAGAATGGCATTACAGCCAACAGGGCAACAAGCATTCCTGGTGAATGCCATTAAAGCATTAGGAGAGGGGTTACAGAAACAGGCAGAAAGTACACAGACACAAGTGTTAGCTGCTCTTGCTCCGCTCCGCGCTCAAGCAGCAGCACCCGCGGCGGCGACCCAGAAGCCCCCTTCCATGAAATGCTGCCGCTGTGGAGGAGGAGGGCACATGAGACGACAATGCCGCGCGACTGGGGTCTGGTGCCAAAATTGTCAAAGCAATACGCATAACTCTTCTGCCTGCCGCCGACGTTCGGGAAACTCGCGGCGGAGCGCGAATGGCGGCCGCGCCCAGACACAAGTTGCTGCCGCGACATCAGCGCCACCTCGTGTCTACAACCAGCCACTGCCGGGAGCCTGGGACTTGACTTGGCAGCAGCAATAAAAACAACGCTGATGACAACACACCCTGTTCGAATTCCTACGGGAGTTTACGGCCCAATAAAGATTAGGGGACAAGTATATGGAGGACTTTTATTGGGGCGCTCCTCGATTTCTGTGATGGGCCTATTTGTTTTACCTGGAGTCATAGATGCGGACTATACCGGAGAGATACAAATTATGGCATATACGCTCTACCCTCCAATTACTGTTGAAGCCGGTCAACGCATTGCCCAATTTATACCACTGCCACAAACAACCAAAGGCATTCAAACATTGATGCAAGGCCCTCGGAATAATCAAGGATTTGGATCATCAGGGATAGCCATGCTCACAATGGACTTAAACAGCAGACCAAAAAAGAAAATAACATTGAAATATGCTGAACAATCAGTAGAACTCTGGGGCTTGTTGGACACGGGAGCAGACACCAGCATAGTATCTCCGGAGTATTGGCCTAGCAGTTGGCCATCCAGACAAACCATGGATACAGTGACCGGAGTCGGGGGATACACGCTAGCTAAAAGAACGCCCCCTATACAAGTGATCATAGATGGGCAAACATTAGTGGCTGTGTTGTCGGTTGTCCCTTTACCTCCAACAGTACAGTGTTTAATAGGAAGGGACATTTTAGTCCAGCTTGGAGTTGTTCTGTCTAATGAGCACCCTTTGGAGTAATTGCCATTGCTTGGACTTTCCCTATTCCACTTACCTGGACAACCGACAAACCAGTGGTGGTTAAGCAATGGCCTCTAAAAAGGGAAAGTTTGTTGCAAGCACATCAACTAGTCAGAGAACAATTTCAACAAGGTCATCTAAAGTTGTCTACTAGCCCATGGAATACTCCTATATTTGTGATTAAGAAGAAATCTGGAAAGTATCGTCTTTTGCATGACTTGAGAGCAGTAAATGATCAAATGGAAGCTATGGGAGCATTGCAACCAGGTCTCCCGAATCCAGCTATGCTCCCACAACACTGGGCCCTTCTGATCATCGATTTAAAGGACTGTTTTTTCACTATCGCCCTCCACCCACAAGATACAAAGCGATTTGCCTTTACCTTGCCTGCAATTAACAGAGGGGAACCTGATAAGCGATTTGAATGGACAGTATTGCCTCAGGGCATGCGTAACTCCCCTACCTTGTGTCAACTATATGTCGATGCAGCCCTACAGCCTTTGAGGCAAAAGTGGCCTGAGACCATAATTTATCATTACATGGATGATATTCTTTTTGCTCAAAAGCCCAAATTCACTTCTGATCAATTGAGAGAGATCCAAACTACATTGGCAAAAGCATCTCTTGTGGTTGCTCAAGAAAAAATACAACAGACCGCACCTTGGAAGTACCTGGGATGGACTATTACCAATCAAATTGTGCGTCCACAAAAACTGCAGCTCTCAACAAAAATTGTCACTTTAAATGACGCGCAACGCCTACTTGGCGATCTTCAATGGTTGAAACCCATAGTTGGCATCCCAAACACCTTACTAAACTGCCTTCGCCCACTGTTGAAGGGAACAGATCCCAGTTCGCCTGTCACGATTTCCCCTCAACAGAACAAAGCAATCAAAGATATTCTCCAGTGTATAGAAGTAGGTTTTGTTTCCCGTCGCGATATTGATTTGCCCATTGACCTTACTATATGGAATACCTCAGAACATCTTCTCGGCGCTCTTACACAATTGCAGAAAAAAGCGGGGGAAATGAGGGTCCTGGAATGGCTATCCCCACCACTACAAGCAAAAAGGACAATAAGTACAAAAATTGAACAGATGGCCACCCTGTTATGTAAAGGCCGTACCAGGATAATAGAAATTACTGGAACTGAACCTACAACAATTTACATACCTATAAAAAACGAAGACCTAGACTGGTACCTGCATAATTCGGAGGAGTTACAGACAGCGTTGCTGGGATCAGGAGCATCTGTTTGTACAGGGCCTTTAATACCACAACATTTCCAATGGTTAAAAGATTGGGACTGGGTTGCAAAACCGTTGCGGTCAGACCAGCCTATACCAGAAGCCGTTACGGTCTTCACAGATGCCGGGAAAAAGTCAAGGAAAGCAGCCATAACCTGGAAGGAAGGGTCCCAATGGAAACATCACATGATTGAAGCGGCTCCAGAAGACAGTCTGCAAACATTAGAACTTCTTGCCGTTGTGTGGGCATTAAGTAAACTACAAGGGCCTTTAAATGTAGTCACAGATTCTTACTATGTAGCAGGGGTAGGACAAAGAATAGAAGATGCAGCAGTCAAGGAAGTCCAGAACAAAAGACTATATGAATTGTTGTTGCAACTAAAACGGGCTGTGAGGGCTAGAACAGAACCCTATTGTGTTATTCACATTCGAAGCCACAAGTGGGATGTAGGATTAGGAGAAGGAAATGCAAGGGCAGATAGATTAGTAATGAATGTAGTTGATGACAAAATAACAGAAGCCAAGGAGTCGCATGCTCGATTCCACCAGAATGCAAAAGGATTGGTGCGAGAATATAGAATAGCAATCCAAGAGGCAAAAGCTATAGTAAGAGCTTGTCCAGTTTGCAGTCATCACAATAGTGGTACAGGGTTGGGTTGTGGCGTAAACCCTAGAGGGTTGAAGAGTAATGACATTTGGCAGATGGATATCACGCACGTTTCTGAATTTGGCAGAATGAAGTATGTGCATGTCACCATAGATACATGTAGCAAATATATCTGGGCCACAGCTCAATCGGGGGAAAAGGCAAATCAGGTGATTAGGCATTTAACCAGCTGTCTCGCAGTAATGGGACTGCCAAGAGAAATAAAGACTGATAATGGACCTGCATATATTAGTCAGAAGGTCAGTCGATTTATGAGATTGTGGGGAATCAAACATGTTACAGGAATTCCTCACTCACCCACGGGGCAAGCCATAGTTGAAAGAGCAAATGGAACCTTGAAACAGTATCTAAGAAAGCAGGAGCAAATAACAGATCCGCAGGAAAAATTAGCCAAGACTCTTTTTGTTCTAAATCATTTATGTGTTTTTGGGGATGAAAGTGAACCACCAGCAGTTAAGCATGCAGAAAAGGAAGGACAGAAGGAGAAACAGAGTCTAAAAGCTGTCGTTCGATATAGAGACCCGAAAACAGGACTATGGAACGGTCCTGCGGAAGTCTTGTATTGGGGCAGAGGTTATGTTTGTGTTTCCACCCCCTCAGGAACACTGTGGATTCCAGCTAGATGGGTGAAGCCCTGGATTGATACAGCCAATGGCCAGTAACCTCCTTGAGCAGCTCTCCATATCCGTGAACACAGCCCTCGAGCAACTACGAGGATTGACTGGACTCGAATTAAATTGGGAGACACCGCAGGACTGGGTATCAATCGTTACCGAGCTCCGTGGATACCGTAAACAAATTACCATACCAGATATTGAGTGTGAAAGCTGCCCTGGGCCGTGTTCTGTGCGGGTCAGGTTGTTATGTGGGGGATGTGGTAAGATTGTGTGGATTGCAAAAGGGTTATTGAGATCACCTTGGTGTAGGAAATGCTACCATGAGTGGCTAAGCGTTAGGGAAGAGAATGCAGTAAGGTCCTTCATCGCGTATAGGAGGACACAAGGGTTAGACCCCACGCAGGAAGAACTTGAGTGGGTAGAAAGGGCTTTTCAGACTCAGCAACATGCAGTTAAGATTGAAAAACAAAACTACTCCAGCGTTATGGGAGTTCAGTGTGTGGGTAACATTTTTATCCCACCATGGTGGCAAGTGGAAGATAACAACTGGGGTGAAGTACTGGCTACTAGGGCTATGGTTGAGCAGTCAGCTCATAACTACCACAGCAATCCTGGACATCAACCCGAGAGCTAATATGTGGATTGCATGGGCCAATGCAACAGGAGTTAATTCCTTTTGCTTATCCATGGCTACCCCAAGTGATCCATTTAGAACATGTCTCATTGGACTACCCTTAATGGATTTTGAAGAATTTGATGCTTAGACTAAATTCAAAATAGAAAGAAATCATACGGTAGCATGCATAGCGGCCTTTTTATCAACTAGAGTCCCAAGGGTACAACCATTTCTTAATAGCCAGTGTAACCAAACAATTTGCCCCCCTTGTCAAAGAGGATCATTTATGCCAACAACATTTGCACAACAAATGGCCAATATTACGATGACGTTAAATAGAACAGGAACAGAACCTCAAGAACTGCAGCTGTTGGGATCTAAGGCAGGAAACTATTGTATCGAGTTCGGGCACCCCGGAGAATACCCATGGGAAGACCCGCTTAGCAGGCCCAGTAATGGCAGTACTATTGTGTCTCCTTTTGATCATAGATATCAGAAAGGCACTTATTGTGGGTCTAGATTTATTGCAAGTATTGATGCTATTAACCGAAGACCAAAACAATTACCACCCGGAATCTTTTTAATTTGTGGGGATCGGGCATGGGTAGGTATACCATCAAAACCTTGGGGAGGCCCCTGTTATCTTGGAAAACTTACGATGTTTGCCCCCGATTTTCAACAACTTTTACATGCTAATGGTACTTGGAATCAGAAGCGAGTTAGGGAGCGGCGATCAACTAAGCTGCTGGGAGAAGGTTGTCAGGATGAAGTACAGCTATGGGACAAGCCCGCAAATACCATTGCTTCTATACTTCTCCCCGGAGTTGCAGCAGCACAGGCGTTAAATCAGTTGGGAAAACTTGCCTGTTGGACCGAGAAACAAATAAATGTAATCACAAATATATTATCTCAGTTAGCTGTAGATGTTAGTAGTGTTAGGCATGCGGTATTGCAAAATCGTGCTGCTATAGATTTTTTATTACTAGCTCAAGGACATGGGTGTCAGGATTTTGAAGGGATGTGCTGTATGAATTTGTCAGACCATTCTGAATCTATTCACAAGCAGTTACAACAATTGAAAGACAATATGAAGAAAATCACCGTTGAGTCAGCCCCAGTAGGTGAATGGTTGGACTCATGGGGTATGAGAGGATGGGTGAAAAATGTACTTATGATGTTGGCTGGACCAGTTTTGCTTGTTGTTATAATTTTGCTTTTTGGACCATGTATTTTACAATGCATTCAGAACCGCTTAATTGCATTAACTACGGCCTTGTTAGAAAAACACGCTAACCTCGTAATCCAAAAAGAAAACGGGGGAAGTGTGGAGACTTTTGTGGCAGAATGGTTAGGCGAGAAAGGCCATGACTGTACAAACTTGCTAGAGATAAAACATAACTAGTGCAGAGGCAGTCTCAAGGCCGGATTGCCCTTGAGATATGGGGAGGAGAACAAGAATGTGGTAAACAGAACGAAAAAGAAGGACCAGGGACGGTCTGGTAACCGCAAGAATGCAGAAGCACATAGCTATGTTTCGCAGTGTCGTAGATAGCAGAATAACCAATGATGAGCTATACTTTTGCAATATGTATGAGCTAATTAAATCATGTATTTAAACACGAGTGTAATGATCAATAAACGAGATTTGCTTGACGACCACCTGGTGTCTGCGTCTCCCTTCTCCGACAAATGGTGACCCCGACGTCGACCCCCTGCTGAAAAGAAACCGGGGGAGAGAACGCGCCACGGTCGGTGAAGTAGTGTTGGGGCCCGATGCACCCGGGTCGGTGCTAAACGACGAAGGGAGAGCACCCTCAAGGACTACATCGGTGGTCTTGAGCCATACGTGCTGCCGGAGCCGGAGAGGTGCAACAGCGCTGACGACAAAAATGGACAGGCAAGCAGCATATGATTTATTTTTGGGGTTATTAGATAAGCTGGGGTTTAGAGACATAAATCCTAGAAAAGACGTACCGGGATTGCTAGCATGGGGTCACGCGAAGGGTTGTTTTTCCAACCCGCACACGGTACATGAATTGAGTGAGTGGCGTAAGTTAGGAGATGTGTTGTGTGAAGCAGTCTTAGAAGAAGATAAAACAGCAAAAAAGTTAGGAAAAATTTGGCGAGTTGTGCATAATACTCTATTGAAACATCAGGCAGAAAAAAGAGCGGCTCAGCAAGCAGTAGAAGCCTATAAAAGGAATGCACGGTATGGAGATCATGAACCTTTAGCGCCAAGTGTCTCTCAAGTAATTATACCTGCTTCTAGCAGTTTGGGCACAGATGATTGTGCTTGGCCCTCGGCGCCCCCTCTCAATGAGTCCACAGAGGACGCTGAAGTGCCTGTCGTAGCCACCTCTGATATTAAGGACCCTTCAGCCCAATCTGTTAAGCCTGGAATGCGTAGTTCACAATCTCCGCCAGAGCCAGATCCTGTCCCTGGGGCAGAGAGTGACCTGTGGGAGGAAATGGCTAGACAGAGGAGAGAAGCCTGGAACGCATTGGCTAAGCATGGGCTAGAGAGTGGGGATGAAGTCACCGTGGAGGCGGCAAGGACGTGGGCTCTGCCTGTAGTTTACACCCCGGGGGTAAACCAACAAGGACAAGCTGTTCAGTTAGGGACCTATACACCTCTTGATTGGAAGTTATTAGCTCAGCTGCGACAGACAGTGAGTCAATTTGGATTTAAGAGTGAACCAGCTAAACAAATGATAGACTACATATTTGATACGCATTTGCTAACTGCCAATGACTGTAGAAGCATTGTGAAACTGATGTTTACTCAACATCAGCAGCTGCTGTTTAACGCACATTGGCAAGCTTTAGTTCAAGAGTCGGTTGGAGTTCAAAGAGGACCAGGTGATCCGTTACAGGGAATTACAGTGGAAGAGATGATGGGATTAGGAAATTATAAAAGAACCGAGGCTCAGATGATTTCCGGACCAGACAAAGTTAGGGAAGCTATGCATCTGGTTAGAGTTGCTATCAGTCAGGTGAAAGATAGCTCAGGAATTCCCATGTATATGGGAATCAAACAAGGGAGAGAGGAGTCTTTTGGAGACTTTGTTGATAAGGCTGCTGCCGCTATAGAACGAGCAGGGGTCCCTGAGTATATGCGAGGGGCTTTGCTTAAACAGTGTGCCTTGCAGAATAGTAACGAGACTACTAAAAGAGTTCTGTCGACCCTGGGGGCTAATTGGACGATTGAGGAAGCCTTAGAAAGAATGGCATTACAGCCAACAGGGCAACAAGCATTCCTGGTGAATGCCATTAAAGCATTAGGAGAGGGGTTACAGAAACAGGCAGAAAGTACACAGACACAAGTGTTAGCTGCTCTTGCTCCGCTCCGCGCTCAAGCAGCAGCACCCGCGGCGGCGACCCAGAAGCCCCCTTCCATGAAATGCTGCCGCTGTGGAGGAGGAGGGCACATGAGACGACAATGCCGCGCGACTGGGGTCTGGTGCCAAAATTGTCAAAGCAATACGCATAACTCTTCTGCCTGCCGCCGACGTTCGGGAAACTCGCGGCGGAGCGCGAATGGCGGCCGCGCCCAGACACAAGTTGCTGCCGCGACATCAGCGCCACCTCGTGTCTACAACCAGCCACTGCCGGGAGCCTGGGACTTGACTTGGCAGCAGCAATAAAAACAACGCTGATGACAACACACCCTGTTCGAATTCCTACGGGAGTTTACGGCCCAATAAAGATTAGGGGACAAGTATATGGAGGACTTTTATTGGGGCGCTCCTCGATTTCTGTGATGGGCCTATTTGTTTTACCTGGAGTCATAGATGCGGACTATACCGGAGAGATACAAATTATGGCATATACGCTCTACCCTCCAATTACTGTTGAAGCCGGTCAACGCATTGCCCAATTTATACCACTGCCACAAACAACCAAAGGCATTCAAACATTGATGCAAGGCCCTCGGAATAATCAAGGATTTGGATCATCAGGGATAGCCATGCTCACAATGGACTTAAACAGCAGACCAAAAAAGAAAATAACATTGAAATATGCTGAACAATCAGTAGAACTTTGGGGCTTGTTGGACACGGGAGCAGACACCAGCATAGTATCTCCGGAGTATTGGCCTAGCAGTTGGCCATCCAGACAAACCATGGATACAGTGACCGGAGTCGGGGGATACACGCTAGCTAAAAGAACGCCCCCTATACAAGTGATCATAGATGGGCAAACATTAGTGGCTGTGTTGTCGGTTGTCCCTTTACCTCCAACAGTACAGTGTTTAATAGGAAGGGACATTTTAGTCCAGCTTGGAGTTGTTCTGTCTAATGAGCACCCTTTGGAGTAATTGCCATTGCTTGGACTTTCCCTATTCCACTTACCTGGACAACCGACAAACCAGTGGTGGTTAAGCAATGGCCTCTAAAAAGGGAAAGTTTGTTGCAAGCACATCAACTAGTCAGAGAACAATTTCAACAAGGTCATCTAAAGTTGTCTACTAGCCCATGGAATACTCCTATATTTGTGATTAAGAAGAAATCTGGAAAGTATCGTCTTTTGCATGACTTGAGAGCAGTAAATGATCAAATGGAAGCTATGGGAGCATTGCAACCAGGTCTCCCGAATCCAGCTATGCTCCCACAACACTGGGCCCTTCTGATCATCGATTTAAAGGACTGTTTTTTCACTATCGCCCTCCACCCACAAGATACAAAGCGATTTGCCTTTACCTTGCCTGCAATTAACAGAGGGGAACCTGATAAGCGATTTGAATGGACAGTATTGCCTCAGGGCATGCGTAACTCCCCTACCTTGTGTCAACTATATGTCGATGCAGCCCTACAGCCTTTGAGGCAAAAGTGGCCTGAGACCATAATTTATCATTACATGGATGATATTCTTTTTGCTCAAAAGCCCAAATTCACTTCTGATCAATTGAGAGAGATCCAAACTACATTGGCAAAAGCATCTCTTGTGGTTGCTCAAGAAAAAATACAACAGACCGCACCTTGGAAGTACCTGGGATGGACTATTACCAATCAAATTGTGCGTCCACAAAAACTGCAGCTCTCAACAAAAATTGTCACTTTAAATGACGCGCAACGCCTACTTGGCGATCTTCAATGGTTGAAACCCATAGTTGGCATCCCAAACACCTTACTAAACTGCCTTCGCCCACTGTTGAAGGGAACAGATCCCAGTTCGCCTGTCACGATTTCCCCTCAACAGAACAAAGCAATCAAAGATATTCTCCAGTGTATAGAAGTAGGTTTTGTTTCCCGTCGCGATATTGATTTGCCCATTGACCTTACTATATGGAATACCTCAGAACATCTTCTCGGCGCTCTTACACAATTGCAGAAAAAAGCGGGGGAAATGAGGGTCCTGGAATGGCTATCCCCACCACTACAAGCAAAAAGGACAATAAGTACAAAAATTGAACAGATGGCCACCCTGTTATGTAAAGGCCGTACCAGGATAATAGAAATTACTGGAACTGAACCTACAACAATTTACATACCTATAAAAAACGAAGACCTAGACTGGTACCTGCATAATTCGGAGGAGTTACAGACAGCGTTGCTGGGATCAGGAGCATCTGTTTGTACAGGGCCTTTAATACCACAACATTTCCAATGGTTAAAAGATTGGGACTGGGTTGCAAAACCGTTGCGGTCAGACCAGCCTATACCAGAAGCCGTTACGGTCTTCACAGATGCCGGGAAAAAGTCAAGGAAAGCAGCCATAACCTGGAAGGAAGGGTCCCAATGGAAACATCACATGATTGAAGCGGCTCCAGAAGACAGTCTGCAAACATTAGAACTTCTTGCCGTTGTGTGGGCATTAAGTAAACTACAAGGGCCTTTAAATGTAGTCACAGATTCTTACTATGTAGCAGGGGTAGGACAAAGAATAGAAGATGCAGCAGTCAAGGAAGTCCAGAACAAAAGACTATATGAATTGTTGTTGCAACTAAAACGGGCTGTGAGGGCTAGAACAGAACCCTATTGTGTTATTCACATTCGAAGCCACAAGTGGGATGTAGGATTAGAAGGAAATGCAAGGGCAGATAGATTAGTAATGAATGTAGTTGATGACAAAATAACAGAAGCCAAGGAGTCGCATGCTCGATTCCACCAGAATGCAAAAGGATTGGTGCGAGAATATAGAATAGCAATCCAAGAGGCAAAAGCTATAGTAAGAGCTTGTCCAGTTTGCAGTCATCACAATAGTGGTACAGGGTTGGGTTGTGGCGTAAACCCTAGAGGGTTGAAGAGTAATGACATTTGGCAGATGGATATCACGCACGTTTCTGAATTTGGCAGAATGAAGTATGTGCATGTCACCATAGATACATGTAGCAAATATATCTGGGCCACAGCTCAATCGGGGGAAAAGGCAAATCAGGTGATTAGGCATTTAACCAGCTGTCTCGCAGTAATGGGACTGCCAAGAGAAATAAAGACTGATAATGGACCTGCATATATTAGTCAGAAGGTCAGTCGATTTATGAGATTGTGGGGAATCAAACATGTTACAGGAATTCCTCACTCACCCACGGGGCAAGCCATAGTTGAAAGAGCAAATGGAACCTTGAAACAGTATCTAAGAAAGCAGGAGCAAATAACAGATCCGCAGGAAAAATTAGCCAAGACTCTTTTTGTTCTAAATCATTTATGTGTTTTTGGGGATGAAAGTGAACCACCAGCAGTTAAGCATGCAGAAAAGGAAGGACAGAAGGAGAAACAGAGTCTAAAAGCTGTCGTTCGATATAGAGACCCGAAAACAGGACTATGGAACGGTCCTGCGGAAGTCTTGTATTGGGGCAGAGGTTATGTTTGTGTTTCCACCCCCTCAGGAACACTGTGGATTCCAGCTAGATGGGTGAAGCCCTGGATTGATACAGCCAATGGCCAGTAACCTCCTTGAGCAGCTCTCCATATCCGTGAACACAGCCCTCGAGCAACTACGAGGATTGACTGGACTCGAATTAAATTGGGAGACACCGCAGGACTGGGTATCAATCGTTACCGAGCTCCGTGGATACCGTAAACAAATTACCATACCAGATATTGAGTGTGAAAGCTGCCCTGGGCCGTGTTCTGTGCGGGTCAGGTTGTTATGTGGGGGATGTGGTAAGATTGTGTGGATTGCAAAAGGGTTATTGAGATCACCTTGGTGTAGGAAATGCTACCATGAGTGGCTAAGCGTTAGGGAAGAGAATGCAGTAAGGTCCTTCATCGCGTATAGGAGGACACAAGGGTTAGACCCCACGCAGGAAGAACTTGAGTGGGTAGAAAGGGCTTTTCAGACTCAGCAACATGCAGTTAAGATTGAAAAACAAAACTACTCCAGCGTTATGGGAGTTCAGTGTGTGGGTAACATTTTTATCCCACCATGGTGGCAAGTGGAAGATAACAACTGGGGTGAAGTACTGGCTACTAGGGCTATGGTTGAGCAGTCAGCTCATAACTACCACAGCAATCCTGGACATCAACCCGAGAGCTAATATGTGGATTGCATGGGCCAATGCAACAGGAGTTAATTCCTTTTGCTTATCCATGGCTACCCCAAGTGATCCATTTAGAACATGTCTCATTGGACTACCCTTAATGGATTTTGAAGAATTTGATGCTTAGACTAAATTCAAAATAGAAAGAAATCATACGGTAGCATGCATAGCGGCCTTTTTATCAACTAGAGTCCCAAGGGTACAACCATTTCTTAATAGCCAGTGTAACCAAACAATTTGCCCCCCTTGTCAAAGAGGATCATTTATGCCAACAACATTTGCACAACAAATGGCCAATATTACGATGACGTTAAATAGAACAGGAACAGAACCTCAAGAACTGCAGCTGTTGGGATCTAAGGCAGGAAACTATTGTATCGAGTTCGGGCACCCCGGAGAATACCCATGGGAAGACCCGCTTAGCAGGCCCAGTAATGGCAGTACTATTGTGTCTCCTTTTGATCATAGATATCAGAAAGGCACTTATTGTGGGTCTAGATTTATTGCAAGTATTGATGCTATTAACCGAAGACCAAAACAATTACCACCCGGAATCTTTTTAATTTGTGGGGATCGGGCATGGGTAGGTATACCATCAAAACCTTGGGGAGGCCCCTGTTATCTTGGAAAACTTACGATGTTTGCCCCCGATTTTCAACAACTTTTACATGCTAATGGTACTTGGAATCAGAAGCGAGTTAGGGAGCGGCGATCAACTAAGCTGCTGGGAGAAGGTTGTCAGGATGAAGTACAGCTATGGGACAAGCCCGCAAATACCCTTTTAAAGCATTGCTTTTATACTTCTCCCCGGAGTTGCAGCAGCACAGGCGTTAAATCAGTTGGGAAAACTTGCCTGTTGGACCGAGAAACAAATAAATGTAATCACAAATATATTATCTCAGTTAGCTGTAGATGTTAGTAGTGTTAGGCATGCGGTATTGCAAAATCGTGCTGCTATAGATTTTTTATTACTAGCTCAAGGACATGGGTGTCAGGATTTTGAAGGGATGTGCTGTATGAATTTGTCAGACCATTCTGAATCTATTCACAAGCAGTTACAACAATTGAAAGACAATATGAAGAAAATCACCGTTGAGTCAGCCCCAGTAGGTGAATGGTTGGACTCATGGGGTATGAGAGGATGGGTGAAAAATGTACTTATGATGTTGGCTGGACCAGTTTTGCTTGTTGTTATAATTTTGCTTTTTGGACCATGTATTTTACAATGCATTCAGAACCGCTTAATTGCATTAACTACGGCCTTGTTAGAAAAACACGCTAACCTCGTAATCCAAAAAGAAAACGGGGGAAGTGTGGAGACTTTTGTGGCAGAATGGTTAGGCGAGAAAGGCCATGACTGTACAAACTTGCTAGAGATAAAACATAACTAGTGCAGAGGCAGTCTCAAGGCCGGATTGCCCTTGAGATATGGGGAGGAGAACAAGAATGTGGTAAACAGAACGAAAAAGAAGGACCAGGGACGGTCTGGTAACCGCAAGAATGCAGAAGCACATAGCTATGTTTCGCAGTGTCGTAGATAGCAGAATAACCAATGATGAGCTATACTTTTGCAATATGTATGAGCTAATTAAATCATGTATTTAAACACGAGTGTAATGATCAATAAACGAGATTTGCTTGACGACCACCTGGTGTCTGCGTCTCCCTTCTCCGACAAATGGTGACCCCGACGTCGACCCCCTGCTGAAAAGAAACCGGGGGAGAGAACGCGCCACGGTCGGTGAAGTAGTGTTGGGGCCCGATGCACCCGGGTCGGTGCTAAACGACGAAGGGAGAGCACCCTCAAGGACTACATCGGTGGTCTTGAGCCATACGTGCTGCCGGAGCCGGAGAGGTGCAACAGCGCTGACGACAAAAATGGACAGGCAAGCAGCATATGATTTATTTTTGGGGTTATTAGATAAGCTGGGGTTTAGAGACATAAATCCTAGAAAAGACGTACCGGGATTGCTAGCATGGGGTCACGCGAAGGGTTGTTTTTCCAACCCGCACACGGTACATGAATTGAGTGAGTGGCGTAAGTTAGGAGATGTGTTGTGTGAAGCAGTCTTAGAAGAAGATAAAACAGCAAAAAAGTTAGGAAAAATTTGGCGAGTTGTGCATAATACTCTATTGAAACATCAGGCAGAAAAAAGAGCGGCTCAGCAAGCAGTAGAAGCCTATAAAAGGAATGCACGGTATGGAGATCATGAACCTTTAGCGCCAAGTGTCTCTCAAGTAATTATACCTGCTTCTAGCAGTTTGGGCACAGATGATTGTGCTTGGCCCTCGGCGCCCCCTCTCAATGAGTCCACAGAGGACGCTGAAGTGCCTGTCGTAGCCACCTCTGATATTAAGGACCCTTCAGCCCAATCTGTTAAGCCTGGAATGCGTAGTTCACAATCTCCGCCAGAGCCAGATCCTGTCCCTGGGGCAGAGAGTGACCTGTGGGAGGAAATGGCTAGACAGAGGAGAGAAGCCTGGAACGCATTGGCTAAGCATGGGCTAGAGAGTGGGGATGAAGTCACCGTGGAGGCGGCAAGGACGTGGGCTCTGCCTGTAGTTTACACCCCGGGGGTAAACCAACAAGGACAAGCTGTTCAGTTAGGGACCTATACACCTCTTGATTGGAAGTTATTAGCTCAGCTGCGACAGACAGTGAGTCAATTTGGATTTAAGAGTGAACCAGCTAAACAAATGATAGACTACATATTTGATACGCATTTGCTAACTGCCAATGACTGTAGAAGCATTGTGAAACTGATGTTTACTCAACATCAGCAGCTGCTGTTTAACGCACATTGGCAAGCTTTAGTTCAAGAGTCGGTTGGAGTTCAAAGAGGACCAGGTGATCCGTTACAGGGAATTACAGTGGAAGAGATGATGGGATTAGGAAATTATAAAAGAACCGAGGCTCAGATGATTTCCGGACCAGACAAAGTTAGGGAAGCTATGCATCTGGTTAGAGTTGCTATCAGTCAGGTGAAAGATAGCTCAGGAATTCCCATGTATATGGGAATCAAACAAGGGAGAGAGGAGTCTTTTGGAGACTTTGTTGATAAGGCTGCTGCCGCTATAGAACGAGCAGGGGTCCCTGAGTATATGCGAGGGGCTTTGCTTAAACAGTGTGCCTTGCAGAATAGTAACGAGACTACTAAAAGAGTTCTGTCGACCCTGGGGGCTAATTGGACGATTGAGGAAGCCTTAGAAAGAATGGCATTACAGCCAACAGGGCAACAAGCATTCCTGGTGAATGCCATTAAAGCATTAGGAGAGGGGTTACAGAAACAGGCAGAAAGTACACAGACACAAGTGTTAGCTGCTCTTGCTCCGCTCCGCGCTCAAGCAGCAGCACCCGCGGCGGCGACCCAGAAGCCCCCTTCCATGAAATGCTGCCGCTGTGGAGGAGGAGGGCACATGAGACGACAATGCCGCGCGACTGGGGTCTGGTGCCAAAATTGTCAAAGCAATACGCATAACTCTTCTGCCTGCCGCCGACGTTCGGGAAACTCGCGGCGGAGCGCGAATGGCGGCCGCGCCCAGACACAAGTTGCTGCCGCGACATCAGCGCCACCTCGTGTCTACAACCAGCCACTGCCGGGAGCCTGGGACTTGACTTGGCAGCAGCAATAAAAACAACGCTGATGACAACACACCCTGTTCGAATTCCTACGGGAGTTTACGGCCCAATAAAGATTAGGGGACAAGTATATGGAGGACTTTTATTGGGGCGCTCCTCGATTTCTGTGATGGGCCTATTTGTTTTACCTGGAGTCATAGATGCGGACTATACCGGAGAGATACAAATTATGGCATATACGCTCTACCCTCCAATTACTGTTGAAGCCGGTCAACGCATTGCCCAATTTATACCACTGCCACAAACAACCAAAGGCATTCAAACATTGATGCAAGGCCCTCGGAATAATCAAGGATTTGGATCATCAGGGATAGCCATGCTCACAATGGACTTAAACAGCAGACCAAAAAAGAAAATAACATTGAAATATGCTGAACAATCAGTAGAACTCTGGGGCTTGTTGGACACGGGAGCAGACACCAGCATAGTATCTCCGGAGTATTGGCCTAGCAGTTGGCCATCCAGACAAACCATGGATACAGTGACCGGAGTCGGGGGATACACGCTAGCTAAAAGAACGCCCCCTATACAAGTGATCATAGATGGGCAAACATTAGTGGCTGTGTTGTCGGTTGTCCCTTTACCTCCAACAGTACAGTGTTTAATAGGAAGGGACATTTTAGTCCAGCTTGGAGTTGTTCTGTCTAATGAGCACCCTTTGGAGTAATTGCCATTGCTTGGACTTTCCCTATTCCACTTACCTGGACAACCGACAAACCAGTGGTGGTTAAGCAATGGCCTCTAAAAAGGGAAAGTTTGTTGCAAGCACATCAACTAGTCAGAGAACAATTTCAACAAGGTCATCTAAAGTTGTCTACTAGCCCATGGAATACTCCTATATTTGTGATTAAGAAGAAATCTGGAAAGTATCGTCTTTTGCATGACTTGAGAGCAGTAAATGATCAAATGGAAGCTATGGGAGCATTGCAACCAGGTCTCCCGAATCCAGCTATGCTCCCACAACACTGGGCCCTTCTGATCATCGATTTAAAGGACTGTTTTTTCACTATCGCCCTCCACCCACAAGATACAAAGCGATTTGCCTTTACCTTGCCTGCAATTAACAGAGGGGAACCTGATAAGCGATTTGAATGGACAGTATTGCCTCAGGGCATGCGTAACTCCCCTACCTTGTGTCAACTATATGTCGATGCAGCCCTACAGCCTTTGAGGCAAAAGTGGCCTGAGACCATAATTTATCATTACATGGATGATATTCTTTTTGCTCAAAAGCCCAAATTCACTTCTGATCAATTGAGAGAGATCCAAACTACATTGGCAAAAGCATCTCTTGTGGTTGCTCAAGAAAAAATACAACAGACCGCACCTTGGAAGTACCTGGGATGGACTATTACCAATCAAATTGTGCGTCCACAAAAACTGCAGCTCTCAACAAAAATTGTCACTTTAAATGACGCGCAACGCCTACTTGGCGATCTTCAATGGTTGAAACCCATAGTTGGCATCCCAAACACCTTACTAAACTGCCTTCGCCCACTGTTGAAGGGAACAGATCCCAGTTCGCCTGTCACGATTTCCCCTCAACAGAACAAAGCAATCAAAGATATTCTCCAGTGTATAGAAGTAGGTTTTGTTTCCCGTCGCGATATTGATTTGCCCATTGACCTTACTATATGGAATACCTCAGAACATCTTCTCGGCGCTCTTACACAATTGCAGAAAAAAGCGGGGGAAATGAGGGTCCTGGAATGGCTATCCCCACCACTACAAGCAAAAAGGACAATAAGTACAAAAATTGAACAGATGGCCACCCTGTTATGTAAAGGCCGTACCAGGATAATAGAAATTACTGGAACTGAACCTACAACAATTTACATACCTATAAAAAACGAAGACCTAGACTGGTACCTGCATAATTCGGAGGAGTTACAGACAGCGTTGCTGGGATCAGGAGCATCTGTTTGTACAGGGCCTTTAATACCACAACATTTCCAATGGTTAAAAGATTGGGACTGGGTTGCAAAACCGTTGCGGTCAGACCAGCCTATACCAGAAGCCGTTACGGTCTTCACAGATGCCGGGAAAAAGTCAAGGAAAGCAGCCATAACCTGGAAGGAAGGGTCCCAATGGAAACATCACATGATTGAAGCGGCTCCAGAAGACAGTCTGCAAACATTAGAACTTCTTGCCGTTGTGTGGGCATTAAGTAAACTACAAGGGCCTTTAAATGTAGTCACAGATTCTTACTATGTAGCAGGGGTAGGACAAAGAATAGAAGATGCAGCAGTCAAGGAAGTCCAGAACAAAAGACTATATGAATTGTTGTTGCAACTAAAACGGGCTGTGAGGGCTAGAACAGAACCCTATTGTGTTATTCACATTCGAAGCCACAAGTGGGATGTAGGATTAGGAGAAGGAAATGCAAGGGCAGATAGATTAGTAATGAATGTAGTTGATGACAAAATAACAGAAGCCAAGGAGTCGCATGCTCGATTCCACCAGAATGCAAAAGGATTGGTGCGAGAATATAGAATAGCAATCCAAGAGGCAAAAGCTATAGTAAGAGCTTGTCCAGTTTGCAGTCATCACAATAGTGGTACAGGGTTGGGTTGTGGCGTAAACCCTAGAGGGTTGAAGAGTAATGACATTTGGCAGATGGATATCACGCACGTTTCTGAATTTGGCAGAATGAAGTATGTGCATGTCACCATAGATACATGTAGCAAATATATCTGGGCCACAGCTCAATCGGGGGAAAAGGCAAATCAGGTGATTAGGCATTTAACCAGCTGTCTCGCAGTAATGGGACTGCCAAGAGAAATAAAGACTGATAATGGACCTGCATATATTAGTCAGAAGGTCAGTCGATTTATGAGATTGTGGGGAATCAAACATGTTACAGGAATTCCTCACTCACCCACGGGGCAAGCCATAGTTGAAAGAGCAAATGGAACCTTGAAACAGTATCTAAGAAAGCAGGAGCAAATAACAGATCCGCAGGAAAAATTAGCCAAGACTCTTTTTGTTCTAAATCATTTATGTGTTTTTGGGGATGAAAGTGAACCACCAGCAGTTAAGCATGCAGAAAAGGAAGGACAGAAGGAGAAACAGAGTCTAAAAGCTGTCGTTCGATATAGAGACCCGAAAACAGGACTATGGAACGGTCCTGCGGAAGTCTTGTATTGGGGCAGAGGTTATGTTTGTGTTTCCACCCCCTCAGGAACACTGTGGATTCCAGCTAGATGGGTGAAGCCCTGGATTGATACAGCCAATGGCCAGTAACCTCCTTGAGCAGCTCTCCATATCCGTGAACACAGCCCTCGAGCAACTACGAGGATTGACTGGACTCGAATTAAATTGGGAGACACCGCAGGACTGGGTATCAATCGTTACCGAGCTCCGTGGATACCGTAAACAAATTACCATACCAGATATTGAGTGTGAAAGCTGCCCTGGGCCGTGTTCTGTGCGGGTCAGGTTGTTATGTGGGGGATGTGGTAAGATTGTGTGGATTGCAAAAGGGTTATTGAGATCACCTTGGTGTAGGAAATGCTACCATGAGTGGCTAAGCGTTAGGGAAGAGAATGCAGTAAGGTCCTTCATCGCGTATAGGAGGACACAAGGGTTAGACCCCACGCAGGAAGAACTTGAGTGGGTAGAAAGGGCTTTTCAGACTCAGCAACATGCAGTTAAGATTGAAAAACAAAACTACTCCAGCGTTATGGGAGTTCAGTGTGTGGGTAACATTTTTATCCCACCATGGTGGCAAGTGGAAGATAACAACTGGGGTGAAGTACTGGCTACTAGGGCTATGGTTGAGCAGTCAGCTCATAACTACCACAGCAATCCTGGACATCAACCCGAGAGCTAATATGTGGATTGCATGGGCCAATGCAACAGGAGTTAATTCCTTTTGCTTATCCATGGCTACCCCAAGTGATCCATTTAGAACATGTCTCATTGGACTACCCTTAATGGATTTTGAAGAATTTGATGCTTAGACTAAATTCAAAATAGAAAGAAATCATACGGTAGCATGCATAGCGGCCTTTTTATCAACTAGAGTCCCAAGGGTACAACCATTTCTTAATAGCCAGTGTAACCAAACAATTTGCCCCCCTTGTCAAAGAGGATCATTTATGCCAACAACATTTGCACAACAAATGGCCAATATTACGATGACGTTAAATAGAACAGGAACAGAACCTCAAGAACTGCAGCTGTTGGGATCTAAGGCAGGAAACTATTGTATCGAGTTCGGGCACCCCGGAGAATACCCATGGGAAGACCCGCTTAGCAGGCCCAGTAATGGCAGTACTATTGTGTCTCCTTTTGATCATAGATATCAGAAAGGCACTTATTGTGGGTCTAGATTTATTGCAAGTATTGATGCTATTAACCGAAGACCAAAACAATTACCACCCGGAATCTTTTTAATTTGTGGGGATCGGGCATGGGTAGGTATACCATCAAAACCTTGGGGAGGCCCCTGTTATCTTGGAAAACTTACGATGTTTGCCCCCGATTTTCAACAACTTTTACATGCTAATGGTACTTGGAATCAGAAGCGAGTTAGGGAGCGGCGATCAACTAAGCTGCTGGGAGAAGGTTGTCAGGATGAAGTACAGCTATGGGACAAGCCCGCAAATACCATTGCTTCTATACTTCTCCCCGGAGTTGCAGCAGCACAGGCGTTAAATCAGTTGGGAAAACTTGCCTGTTGGACCGAGAAACAAATAAATGTAATCACAAATATATTATCTCAGTTAGCTGTAGATGTTAGTAGTGTTAGGCATGCGGTATTGCAAAATCGTGCTGCTATAGATTTTTTATTACTAGCTCAAGGACATGGGTGTCAGGATTTTGAAGGGATGTGCTGTATGAATTTGTCAGACCATTCTGAATCTATTCACAAGCAGTTACAACAATTGAAAGACAATATGAAGAAAATCACCGTTGAGTCAGCCCCAGTAGGTGAATGGTTGGACTCATGGGGTATGAGAGGATGGGTGAAAAATGTACTTATGATGTTGGCTGGACCAGTTTTGCTTGTTGTTATAATTTTGCTTTTTGGACCATGTATTTTACAATGCATTCAGAACCGCTTAATTGCATTAACTACGGCCTTGTTAGAAAAACACGCTAACCTCGTAATCCAAAAAGAAAACGGGGGAAGTGTGGAGACTTTTGTGGCAGAATGGTTAGGCGAGAAAGGCCATGACTGTACAAACTTGCTAGAGATAAAACATAACTAGTGCAGAGGCAGTCTCAAGGCCGGATTGCCCTTGAGATATGGGGAGGAGAACAAGAATGTGGTAAACAGAACGAAAAAGAAGGACCAGGGACGGTCTGGTAACCGCAAGAATGCAGAAGCACATAGCTATGTTTCGCAGTGTCGTAGATAGCAGAATAACCAATGATGAGCTATACTTTTGCAATATGTATGAGCTAATTAAATCATGTATTTAAACACGAGTGTAATGATCAATAAACGAGATTTGCTTGACGACCACCTGGTGTCTGCGTCTCCCTTCTCCGACAAATGGTGACCCCGACGTCGACCCCCTGCTGAAAAGAAACCGGGGGAGAGAACGCGCCACGGTCGGTGAAGTAGTGTTGGGGCCCGATGCACCCGGGTCGGTGCTAAACGACGAAGGGAGAGCACCCTCAAGGACTACATCGGTGGTCTTGAGCCATACGTGCTGCCGGAGCCGGAGAGGTGCAACAGCGCTGACGACAAAAATGGACAGGCAAGCAGCATATGATTTATTTTTGGGGTTATTAGATAAGCTGGGGTTTAGAGACATAAATCCTAGAAAAGACGTACCGGGATTGCTAGCATGGGGTCACGCGAAGGGTTGTTTTTCCAACCCGCACACGGTACATGAATTGAGTGAGTGGCGTAAGTTAGGAGATGTGTTGTGTGAAGCAGTCTTAGAAGAAGATAAAACAGCAAAAAAGTTAGGAAAAATTTGGCGAGTTGTGCATAATACTCTATTGAAACATCAGGCAGAAAAAAGAGCGGCTCAGCAAGCAGTAGAAGCCTATAAAAGGAATGCACGGTATGGAGATCATGAACCTTTAGCGCCAAGTGTCTCTCAAGTAATTATACCTGCTTCTAGCAGTTTGGGCACAGATGATTGTGCTTGGCCCTCGGCGCCCCCTCTCAATGAGTCCACAGAGGACGCTGAAGTGCCTGTCGTAGCCACCTCTGATATTAAGGACCCTTCAGCCCAATCTGTTAAGCCTGGAATGCGTAGTTCACAATCTCCGCCAGAGCCAGATCCTGTCCCTGGGGCAGAGAGTGACCTGTGGGAGGAAATGGCTAGACAGAGGAGAGAAGCCTGGAACGCATTGGCTAAGCATGGGCTAGAGAGTGGGGATGAAGTCACCGTGGAGGCGGCAAGGACGTGGGCTCTGCCTGTAGTTTACACCCCGGGGGTAAACCAACAAGGACAAGCTGTTCAGTTAGGGACCTATACACCTCTTGATTGGAAGTTATTAGCTCAGCTGCGACAGACAGTGAGTCAATTTGGATTTAAGAGTGAACCAGCTAAACAAATGATAGACTACATATTTGATACGCATTTGCTAACTGCCAATGACTGTAGAAGCATTGTGAAACTGATGTTTACTCAACATCAGCAGCTGCTGTTTAACGCACATTGGCAAGCTTTAGTTCAAGAGTCGGTTGGAGTTCAAAGAGGACCAGGTGATCCGTTACAGGGAATTACAGTGGAAGAGATGATGGGATTAGGAAATTATAAAAGAACCGAGGCTCAGATGATTTCCGGACCAGACAAAGTTAGGGAAGCTATGCATCTGGTTAGAGTTGCTATCAGTCAGGTGAAAGATAGCTCAGGAATTCCCATGTATATGGGAATCAAACAAGGGAGAGAGGAGTCTTTTGGAGACTTTGTTGATAAGGCTGCTGCCGCTATAGAACGAGCAGGGGTCCCTGAGTATATGCGAGGGGCTTTGCTTAAACAGTGTGCCTTGCAGAATAGTAACGAGACTACTAAAAGAGTTCTGTCGACCCTGGGGGCTAATTGGACGATTGAGGAAGCCTTAGAAAGAATGGCATTACAGCCAACAGGGCAACAAGCATTCCTGGTGAATGCCATTAAAGCATTAGGAGAGGGGTTACAGAAACAGGCAGAAAGTACACAGACACAAGTGTTAGCTGCTCTTGCTCCGCTCCGCGCTCAAGCAGCAGCACCCGCGGCGGCGACCCAGAAGCCCCCTTCCATGAAATGCTGCCGCTGTGGAGGAGGAGGGCACATGAGACGACAATGCCGCGCGACTGGGGTCTGGTGCCAAAATTGTCAAAGCAATACGCATAACTCTTCTGCCTGCCGCCGACGTTCGGGAAACTCGCGGCGGAGCGCGAATGGCGGCCGCGCCCAGACACAAGTTGCTGCCGCGACATCAGCGCCACCTCGTGTCTACAACCAGCCACTGCCGGGAGCCTGGGACTTGACTTGGCAGCAGCAATAAAAACAACGCTGATGACAACACACCCTGTTCGAATTCCTACGGGAGTTTACGGCCCAATAAAGATTAGGGGACAAGTATATGGAGGACTTTTATTGGGGCGCTCCTCGATTTCTGTGATGGGCCTATTTGTTTTACCTGGAGTCATAGATGCGGACTATACCGGAGAGATACAAATTATGGCATATACGCTCTACCCTCCAATTACTGTTGAAGCCGGTCAACGCATTGCCCAATTTATACCACTGCCACAAACAACCAAAGGCATTCAAACATTGATGCAAGGCCCTCGGAATAATCAAGGATTTGGATCATCAGGGATAGCCATGCTCACAATGGACTTAAACAGCAGACCAAAAAAGAAAATAACATTGAAATATGCTGAACAATCAGTAGAACTCTGGGGCTTGTTGGACACGGGAGCAGACACCAGCATAGTATCTCCGGAGTATTGGCCTAGCAGTTGGCCATCCAGACAAACCATGGATACAGTGACCGGAGTCGGGGGATACACGCTAGCTAAAAGAACGCCCCCTATACAAGTGATCATAGATGGGCAAACATTAGTGGCTGTGTTGTCGGTTGTCCCTTTACCTCCAACAGTACAGTGTTTAATAGGAAGGGACATTTTAGTCCAGCTTGGAGTTGTTCTGTCTAATGAGCACCCTTTGGAGTAATTGCCATTGCTTGGACTTTCCCTATTCCACTTACCTGGACAACCGACAAACCAGTGGTGGTTAAGCAATGGCCTCTAAAAAGGGAAAGTTTGTTGCAAGCACATCAACTAGTCAGAGAACAATTTCAACAAGGTCATCTAAAGTTGTCTACTAGCCCATGGAATACTCCTATATTTGTGATTAAGAAGAAATCTGGAAAGTATCGTCTTTTGCATGACTTGAGAGCAGTAAATGATCAAATGGAAGCTATGGGAGCATTGCAACCAGGTCTCCCGAATCCAGCTATGCTCCCACAACACTGGGCCCTTCTGATCATCGATTTAAAGGACTGTTTTTTCACTATCGCCCTCCACCCACAAGATACAAAGCGATTTGCCTTTACCTTGCCTGCAATTAACAGAGGGGAACCTGATAAGCGATTTGAATGGACAGTATTGCCTCAGGGCATGCGTAACTCCCCTACCTTGTGTCAACTATATGTCGATGCAGCCCTACAGCCTTTGAGGCAAAAGTGGCCTGAGACCATAATTTATCATTACATGGATGATATTCTTTTTGCTCAAAAGCCCAAATTCACTTCTGATCAATTGAGAGAGATCCAAACTACATTGGCAAAAGCATCTCTTGTGGTTGCTCAAGAAAAAATACAACAGACCGCACCTTGGAAGTACCTGGGATGGACTATTACCAATCAAATTGTGCGTCCACAAAAACTGCAGCTCTCAACAAAAATTGTCACTTTAAATGACGCGCAACGCCTACTTGGCGATCTTCAATGGTTGAAACCCATAGTTGGCATCCCAAACACCTTACTAAACTGCCTTCGCCCACTGTTGAAGGGAACAGATCCCAGTTCGCCTGTCACGATTTCCCCTCAACAGAACAAAGCAATCAAAGATATTCTCCAGTGTATAGAAGTAGGTTTTGTTTCCCGTCGCGATATTGATTTGCCCATTGACCTTACTATATGGAATACCTCAGAACATCTTCTCGGCGCTCTTACACAATTGCAGAAAAAAGCGGGGGAAATGAGGGTCCTGGAATGGCTATCCCCACCACTACAAGCAAAAAGGACAATAAGTACAAAAATTGAACAGATGGCCACCCTGTTATGTAAAGGCCGTACCAGGATAATAGAAATTACTGGAACTGAACCTACAACAATTTACATACCTATAAAAAACGAAGACCTAGACTGGTACCTGCATAATTCGGAGGAGTTACAGACAGCGTTGCTGGGATCAGGAGCATCTGTTTGTACAGGGCCTTTAATACCACAACATTTCCAATGGTTAAAAGATTGGGACTGGGTTGCAAAACCGTTGCGGTCAGACCAGCCTATACCAGAAGCCGTTACGGTCTTCACAGATGCCGGGAAAAAGTCAAGGAAAGCAGCCATAACCTGGAAGGAAGGGTCCCAATGGAAACATCACATGATTGAAGCGGCTCCAGAAGACAGTCTGCAAACATTAGAACTTCTTGCCGTTGTGTGGGCATTAAGTAAACTACAAGGGCCTTTAAATGTAGTCACAGATTCTTACTATGTAGCAGGGGTAGGACAAAGAATAGAAGATGCAGCAGTCAAGGAAGTCCAGAACAAAAGACTATATGAATTGTTGTTGCAACTAAAACGGGCTGTGAGGGCTAGAACAGAACCCTATTGTGTTATTCACATTCGAAGCCACAAGTGGGATGTAGGATTAGGAGAAGGAAATGCAAGGGCAGATAGATTAGTAATGAATGTAGTTGATGACAAAATAACAGAAGCCAAGGAGTCGCATGCTCGATTCCACCAGAATGCAAAAGGATTGGTGCGAGAATATAGAATAGCAATCCAAGAGGCAAAAGCTATAGTAAGAGCTTGTCCAGTTTGCAGTCATCACAATAGTGGTACAGGGTTGGGTTGTGGCGTAAACCCTAGAGGGTTGAAGAGTAATGACATTTGGCAGATGGATATCACGCACGTTTCTGAATTTGGCAGAATGAAGTATGTGCATGTCACCATAGATACATGTAGCAAATATATCTGGGCCACAGCTCAATCGGGGGAAAAGGCAAATCAGGTGATTAGGCATTTAACCAGCTGTCTCGCAGTAATGGGACTGCCAAGAGAAATAAAGACTGATAATGGACCTGCATATATTAGTCAGAAGGTCAGTCGATTTATGAGATTGTGGGGAATCAAACATGTTACAGGAATTCCTCACTCACCCACGGGGCAAGCCATAGTTGAAAGAGCAAATGGAACCTTGAAACAGTATCTAAGAAAGCAGGAGCAAATAACAGATCCGCAGGAAAAATTAGCCAAGACTCTTTTTGTTCTAAATCATTTATGTGTTTTTGGGGATGAAAGTGAACCACCAGCAGTTAAGCATGCAGAAAAGGAAGGACAGAAGGAGAAACAAAGTCTAAAAGCTGTCGTTCGATATAGAGACCCGAAAACAGGACTATGGAACGGTCCTGCGGAAGTCTTGTATTGGGGCAGAGGTTATGTTTGTGTTTCCACCCCCTCAGGAACACTGTGGATTCCAGCTAGATGGGTGAAGCCCTGGATTGATACAGCCAATGGCCAGTAACCTCCTTGAGCAGCTCTCCATATCCGTGAACACAGCCCTCGAGCAACTACGAGGATTGACTGGACTCGAATTAAATTGGGAGACACCGCAGGACTGGGTATCAATCGTTACCGAGCTCCGTGGATACCGTAAACAAATTACCATACCAGATATTGAGTGTGAAAGCTGCCCTGGGCCGTGTTCTGTGCGGGTCAGGTTGTTATGTGGGGGATGTGGTAAGATTGTGTGGATTGCAAAAGGGTTATTGAGATCACCTTGGTGTAGGAAATGCTACCATGAGTGGCTAAGCGTTAGGGAAGAGAATGCAGTAAGGTCCTTCATCGCGTATAGGAGGACACAAGGGTTAGACCCCACGCAGGAAGAACTTGAGTGGGTAGAAAGGGCTTTTCAGACTCAGCAACATGCAGTTAAGATTGAAAAACAAAACTACTCCAGCGTTATGGGAGTTCAGTGTGTGGGTAACATTTTTATCCCACCATGGTGGCAAGTGGAAGATAACAACTGGGGTGAAGTACTGGCTACTAGGGCTATGGTTGAGCAGTCAGCTCATAACTACCACAGCAATCCTGGACATCAACCCGAGAGCTAATATGTGGATTGCATGGGCCAATGCAACAGGAGTTAATTCCTTTTGCTTATCCATGGCTACCCCAAGTGATCCATTTAGAACATGTCTCATTGGACTACCCTTAATGGATTTTGAAGAATTTGATGCTTAGACTAAATTCAAAATAGAAAGAAATCATACGGTAGCATGCATAGCGGCCTTTTTATCAACTAGAGTCCCAAGGGTACAACCATTTCTTAATAGCCAGTGTAACCAAACAATTTGCCCCCCTTGTCAAAGAGGATCATTTATGCCAACAACATTTGCACAACAAATGGCCAATATTACGATGACGTTAAATAGAACAGGAACAGAACCTCAAGAACTGCAGCTGTTGGGATCTAAGGCAGGAAACTATTGTATCGAGTTCGGGCACCCCGGAGAATACCCATGGGAAGACCCGCTTAGCAGGCCCAGTAATGGCAGTACTATTGTGTCTCCTTTTGATCATAGATATCAGAAAGGCACTTATTGTGGGTCTAGATTTATTGCAAGTATTGATGCTATTAACCGAAGACCAAAACAATTACCACCCGGAATCTTTTTAATTTGTGGGGATCGGGCATGGGTAGGTATACCATCAAAACCTTGGGGAGGCCCCTGTTATCTTGGAAAACTTACGATGTTTGCCCCCGATTTTCAACAACTTTTACATGCTAATGGTACTTGGAATCAGAAGCGAGTTAGGGAGCGGCGATCAACTAAGCTGCTGGGAGAAGGTTGTCAGGATGAAGTACAGCTATGGGACAAGCCCGCAAATACCATTGCTTCTATACTTCTCCCCGGAGTTGCAGCAGCACAGGCGTTAAATCAGTTGGGAAAACTTGCCTGTTGGACCGAGAAACAAATAAATGTAATCACAAATATATTATCTCAGTTAGCTGTAGATGTTAGTAGTGTTAGGCATGCGGTATTGCAAAATCGTGCTGCTATAGATTTTTTATTACTAGCTCAAGGACATGGGTGTCAGGATTTTGAAGGGATGTGCTGTATGAATTTGTCAGACCATTCTGAATCTATTCACAAGCAGTTACAACAATTGAAAGACAATATGAAGAAAATCACCGTTGAGTCAGCCCCAGTAGGTGAATGGTTGGACTCATGGGGTATGAGAGGATGGGTGAAAAATGTACTTATGATGTTGGCTGGACCAGTTTTGCTTGTTGTTATAATTTTGCTTTTTGGACCATGTATTTTACAATGCATTCAGAACCGCTTAATTGCATTAACTACGGCCTTGTTAGAAAAACACGCTAACCTCGTAATCCAAAAAGAAAACGGGGGAAGTGTGGAGACTTTTGTGGCAGAATGGTTAGGCGAGAAAGGCCATGACTGTACAAACTTGCTAGAGATAAAACATAACTAGTGCAGAGGCAGTCTCAAGGCCGGATTGCCCTTGAGATATGGGGAGGAGAACAAGAATGTGGTAAACAGAACGAAAAAGAAGGACCAGGGACGGTCTGGTAACCGCAAGAATGCAGAAGCACATAGCTATGTTTCGCAGTGTCGTAGATAGCAGAATAACCAATGATGAGCTATACTTTTGCAATATGTATGAGCTAATTAAATCATGTATTTAAACACGAGTGTAATGATCAATAAACGAGATTTGCTTGACGACCACCTGGTGTCTGCGTCTCCCTTCTCCGACAATAGCCTCTTGAAGATGCCACCTCCTGTAATGGTTAACAGTTCTATTGTTGTGATGTCTGCTTTGTTTGAATGGTTTCTCCAATTATTCCCCTAAGTCATTGGTTTGCTCCTAGTTTGTATCCTCCTACCCACCTGCCAATCCTGCCTCAAGCCTAGCCCTTGTTTTGTCACGTTCCCCATCTGTCATTACACCCATTTGTCAGTTTTCCCTCAGGCCAGCCTCCTACCTGAACCGCCCCTGTGGAAATCCCCTAATCTCCAATGTCCCATTGGCCCATGTGACCCACTCTGCTCCCCTTGTTTCCTCTATTGTATTGTTGAATGGAACCTTCCACTCCTCCCATAGTTTCTTCCTGTTGGTTAAAATTTTGTACCCACCCTCTGGCCTCCCCCAGATAAAAACCCACACAGTTGTGTTCTTGGTCTTCAGTCCCTGGATGCTCCAGTGGAGTAAAAGCCTTTGGAACCCACACTGGAGATCTCCTCCTCATCCTTGTCTCCACCGTGAGCCTACCAATATCCTTGTGCCGTGGAGCATTTGCTCTAAGCTGCACCTTGGGTCACCCTGCTCCCGAGTGTCACGATCCGCTAACACAAGTGGGAGTCGTGAGAGGTTTGTTTGATCTCAGAGTACAAAACGGACACCAAGGGATTTCAGTTTAAATCACAACAGCATTAATGCATCTTTATTTTAGTGCAAACAACATGGGTTATGCGATAGAGGATAGGGAGAGAGAGAGAGGGAGAGAGGGATAAAGAGGCAAAATGCCAAGAGAAAAAAGGGGGGGGGTTATAGCTACCAACGGACGAGACAGGGTCGCCGGTGTCTTCTTCCATGGGGAGATCTCTCTCAAAGAAAGTAACTTGGAAAAGTCATTTTTACAGTCTGTTTCAATGCAAGGGGCAGCTGGCCAAGAGGTGGGGAAATTCCTCGGCGATTTTGATGAGACCCCTTGCTCTGGGAAGCAGGTGTAAGGTACAGAACAGGCCGCTCCTTACAAGTCCCTGCTCAGCAGCAGGAATGAAGGCAGTGTACCTTGACAGCACAGCAAGCACACCTGCAAACCATCACCTGGCAAGCTTCCACATCAACCAGGCCAGAACCCCTGCACAAAATTCCTTGGTGTCTTCAGAGTCTCGGTCTCTGTTCTTGCAATGGTTATGAGGCAGATGAGGGAAACTTCGGACCGTCTCTTACAGGCCTCTGCCCATGTTTAGAGTTTGAACACTCCATCTCTCCATATTTTCTCATGAATTAAAGGGGATATTTTAGTGTATCACAGTCCATGTCCATGGCCTTACCAAAAGAACTTTCAGCACCAATACTAAGGCATCTCCTCATTCTCCTTTCATCTGGGACTTGACTCCTTCTTTACTGACTTCATGTTGTCTTCTACATGTCCTCACTCTGTCCTTTTCTCTCACCCAAGGGAAGGATCGAGGTCTGCAGGTCTCATCTGTGCACTGAAATAGTTAATATCTCACCCAGACCTGCAGATGATCATGATGGTTTTTGCCTGGTCCAAAAGCAGTCACAGTGATGAATTTCAGGCTGCCCTGGAGCTGTGCCAAGATCTCAGGGGGCCCGGCCAGAACAGTCGTGGCTGTTCTGCCTACATGGCTGGTCCCAGGCCCCTGCTCCCTTCAATTTCAGCTGCGGGCCCATGGCTTCCCTTCCCTGTGCCCGGCAGCCGCTGGGGCCGTGCGGGCCGTGGTGAAGGGGGCCTGGTGGAGCCCGGCTCGGTGCAGGCCAGGGTGGAGCAGGGCCAGCCTGACCAGCACCCAGTTAACTCTTCACAGCTGGAAACAACAGAGAGCTTTCCTTGGCTTGACTGTCTTTCAAATGTGGATTTCACAGAGGAGAATCCAGCTTCTAAATGGTTTCATAGGTTATCAATTCTCAGAGCGAGCCAGCTATTGGCTTTGCTAAGCACAGAGGAAGCTCTTAGCAGCCCCCTCCTAGAAAAATCATTTGCATGGGTGGCTTCTTCCCTCCTCACCAAGTATCAACTAATATAAACCAGCACAGACACTCACAGTGTAACAGGAAGCAATTTTGAAGCAATTGTTTTAAAGCAAAATCAGTTATTGCACAGAGATTGATGTCACTCCCCCACACCACTGGAGAGAGACAGTGACTCCACCACCTCCCCTCTGGCCAGCTCATTCCAATTCCCCATCAGCCTTTCTGTGAAGAACTCCTTCCTATAGTGAAAAACGAGGTTCACTCACTTAATAAATTATAAAAGGTTTAATATAAACAAAAAGACAATTGGGAGACAAAGATAATAAAGCAAAGGGTTAAAACAGCCAGGGTATCCTGGCGCATTGCCAGGAACACACCTGGTATCTTTGGAACACTCCTTTTATCCCATTCTGCTGTGGGGTTTTAATGCATACTCATATTTTTCCACAAAGTATTTTGCATGTCTACGCCCTGAATCCGCCTTTTTAGAGCATGTGTCTTAAAGATTTTATTTCCCTTTATCACATTTTTATTTGGGCTGGGCTTCCTTCTTCTGCAGGCGGTCAGTGTTGATAGCAGCCTGGGCCCCTTCATTTGTTTCCTGGAGGTTATCTTGCTTTGCACAGACAGGACATTGCCCTAATGTCCAAAATTCTTCTTCACCTATGCCTAAAACTTAAAGCAGGAGAAAAAGACATTGCAAAAGTATGTAACATACAGCATTCATCTTAATACTTGCAAAAGCCAGTAGCACAATATGGATTTATAACAAGGTACCTTTTATTGTCCTGTATTTTTGATCTAGTAGTGGCTCTTTTTGTTTTGTCCTATGTACTAAGTGGTCTATCTAAAGTCTGATGTCTGTTAATCCTTTGTCAATTCAATAAAGAATTAATTTTATAATAAACCTAATCAGCCATTCTTAAGAACTTGTGAATGAGAGACATTTGGGGTGCAGGCTGCCTCAAAATGAGCTGCTGCCACAAAGCTGAGACAAAGGCAGAACTTGTCTAAACTTGTCTCCGTTTGTAACAGCAGAGCCCAAGCAGAGGCGGAGGAAGAAGGAGCAGGAGCTGTTTTGCGGCCATGCCCAAGAGAGACTGGAAGGATGCCCTCCCTCTGGTCTCACTTGCTTGGCTTTCTGACAGGCTCTGAGGCAGGGGCTGCAGTTCCTCAGTTGTGGGGCCCAGAACCAAACCCAGGATCCCGGCACTGCCTGACAGCGCTCCGGACGCCAGCACGGTTGTGCGTCCGAGTCTCGGCCACCGTGCTGCTGCTTCATTTGCTCTTAGACACACCCACAGCTCCCTGTTAAGCCCAGATGCTCTCTGGTTCTGCCCTCTTCCTGATCCTGAGCAGGGATGGAGCATTACTGTGCTTTCAGGAAGCTATTCTTGAAAGCCTCAGGCATTCTAAGCTCCTTTGCCATCTTGTGGATGCTTGACACAGAACCCCTCACAGCGGGGTTCAGGGCATACTCAGCTTGGCTCTTCCAAAATCCAAGGCTCAGGGTACTCAGCAAGACCTTTAACTCCACAATGTTGTGGAACTGGACCTTCAGCACAGGGACCTATCCAGCCTGATCTGCGCTCGTTCCTCTGCGTCTCTGAACAAAACACAGTGCAGAAGAGAACAGCAGGAGGGGCCTGCGTGTCTCAGGGCTCAGGATTTGTGTCACAGAACTCCAGAATTGTGACCCTTCAGCTCCACACAGATGCAGGTTAAGTGAAAAAGCCAAACTGTTTATTGCTGGAAGACAAAGCAAAGGGATGAGTTGAGAGGTAAAAAAGGGGGTGGCACAGTCTGAGGGCTGGGGGGATGGAGCTGTCAAAAAGGAGGGAGAGTGGAAGGGAAAAAGAAGGAGTAGGCAGTGTCTGAGGGCTGCAGGGAGGGAACTATCTACAGGCAGGGAGAGGGCTGAAGCCACATGAGCTTCCCACAGGCTCAGCTGTGCCAGTCATTAGCTGTGCCTGGAGCTCCAGCTGGTCTCTTCTGGTGTCAAGGTATTCTCATCGTCCATGGCATCTGGAGGTTTTAAATGAACACTGTTTCTTCTGAGCCAGCAGATGAGCCTACTTCTGCAGCTCTTTCACTGAATATCAGTTGAACTACTGTGTTTGTCTGGGAAGGGCTGTCATTCCTCCTCAGGGCTTAAAAGGCTGGAAGAGAGAGGAACAGAGCCACAATCAGAGCCCGGATCTGTGGGAATCCTAGGAGAATGTCCTGCCAAGGCCATCCCAGCCTGCTCTTGCCAGAGTTACAGGAGGGGAGTGGCCAACGGGATCAGCTGCAAGGTCCTGGTCACGAATCCACACCCCCCAAACCCCCTGCTTCGCGTCCCTGAAATCTCTCTGTGCTCTGCCCACACCACCCCTCGTCCACACAGGGAGCAAAGCCCTCTGTTGCCAGGGCAGAGACTGCAGCTCCCCCCGCCAGCCCCCACGGACAGCATTCACTCACCCTTACTGAAGGCCTAGAGCTCTTCCTGCTGCCCCCTCATGGGTACCTCGACCATCTCTGGGAACACAGAGCCTGTCAGGGCCCCAGCGGCACAGCCCCCTGCCAGCGCCGCTGCCAGCCCTGGGGCCACACGCCCTCCCGCCCCGGCAGGGCTCAGCCCGGGCCCTTGCCGCATCCTGACTCAGCCCAAGGGCACGGCTGCCAGAGGCCGGCAGCAGCCCCGAGGGCAGCCGGGGCTCCAGGGCGCCGGGCCCGGGTGCCGCTGGACCGGGGCAGCAGCCGGGGCTGGGGCCGAGCTGCGGTGGGGCGGGGAGGGAGCCCGGGCTCGTGGCTCACCGATGAACCTGATGGCCGCCGCTCGCAGGGACTCCTGTGGGCTCTGCAGGTACGGCAGGGCCCGGCGCAGGTGCTCAGCTGCTTGCCTCTCGTCCTGTGCCAGCTGCAGAGAGCGGCAGGAGGGAAGGGTTGGTGCGGGCTCTGCCCCTCGGCCGGGCGCTCCCTGCGGCCAGCCCCGGCCTCCCGTGCCCGCCCAGCCCTGAGGCCCGGCCAGCAGCCGCTGGCGCCGGGCTCTGGAGGGGGCAGAGGGCCGGCTGCTGCCCGGGGAGCTGCGGTGCCGACCCAGCCCACAGCCCCAGTGGGCCAGGGTGAAACAGAGAAATTAGGAATCATTTATAAAAATTGCCTTGAGTAAAAGAAGGGGCTACAAAACCTGTGTGAAATGCTGACTGCTCCCAAAAGAGCAGGAAGAGAATAAAGACTGCAGGATGAGATAAAGAGCTAGAATACGTAAACAGGATGCAAGCATAAATGCACCATAGGGTGAGGGGGTTCCTTGGATTCTTTTGGACCCCTAAGCCACAAGAAATGGAAAGAGAGGGTTCAAAAGAACTGAAAGGAGCATGCACAAAAAGAGAAGGTGAAAATTTCAGCTGAAGGAAAATTGGTGACTTCAGCCCCAAAGGCCTCCAGACGACCACCAGAGTGACCAACAAGGAGCAGTGCGCAGCTGCAAATAGGCGTGGAACTAATTTTAGTATGAAGCGGGGACAGGCAGGGTTAGCAAATGAATATGTATTAGACATACTGTGTAACCCTAGTTTGTAGAGAATAAAAAGGGAGAAACAAGACTCCAAGGTGTGCATGCTTTCGGAGGAGATATCCCCCATGCACCTCAGCACTGAATAAATTCATACCTACTCTCATAACTACTCTGTGAGTTACAGAGTTTTTCTATCCGCATACCAAGGGCTCCATTGGCACCCGGCTCGGGGCCACGGGAGCCTGGAGAAGAACGTGTGCGGCCCAGGGAAGGGAGCGGTGTGTGGGGCGCAGGCTGGCGCCCCTGGGTGCGGCACTGGGCAGGGGCACAGATGCCAGCACCACACACTGAGTGCTGGGGCCGAGGGTCTTCTCCAGGCTGAGGCTGGGGCTTCCAGGCTGTCCTTACCAGACACTCTGCAAAGTTCAACAGCTGCTCCTTCTTCATCAGCTGCTTGAGATTCCTCCTCTTTAGGAACTCGGCCACTCGAATCAGCGCTTTCCGAGAGGCCTGGAGAGCAGCAGAGATGCAGAGATGGCACTGCAGCCAAGGGCACAGGACTCTTGTCTGGGTGACAGGGCCCAGAGGAGGCTGCAGCCTGGGAGGTTCTAGGGCATGAGGAAGCCAATGCCCCTGCCAGGGATGCACCAGCATCACACAAAACCTGACCTTCGCCACATGCTGGTTCTCATCATGGCAGTGGATGAAGAGGGGAATCAGGCTCTGGCTCAAAATCTTCTCCAGGGGCTTTTTTCCCTCATCCATTACCAAGTCCATCATCTTGAAGAAGAGGTCAAGGGAGAGCAGCTGCACATGGCTGTGATCCTGGAGGAAAGGAAGAGAAAAAGAACTTAATACCAATTACTCCAGGCTCACCTGGGTGAAGGCCCAAATATCTGTAAAGCACAAAGTTTTGTACAGCAGCCAGTGCTCGTGGCTGGGGGCACAGAGCCTTACATGGTCAAAGAGCAGCAGGAGTGCCTCAGCCAGCTTTGGGGCAGTGGTACTGGATATCAGGATGTCTTTGTTCTTGAGCATATTAGTGAACACATGGAGGGTCATGCCAACCACATCTCTGTCTGCATCACCCAGCAGCTCCAGAAGGCTTTGAGACAGGCTGCACATTCTTATGGCCTGTGTGGAAAACAAGGCTGTGCTGGGAAGCCATGAACGGCCCTGGCACTGCAACCCCACTCTGCTGCCGCCGGGTCCAGAGGCCAAAGGCCTGTCCCAAAGCACTCAGGCAGGTGAGGCAGGAGAGCTGGGAGCAGCTGCCTCAGCTCCTGAAGCCCAGCCAGCACAAGGAGCTGCTTTCCCCAGCACAGCTTCAGCCGCTGCCCTGTCCTCACCATCGAGGGATCCTTGCTGAGCACCATGAGGCCTCTGAGTGCCAGGCGACGCCTCTGCCTGCACTCATTCTGCAGGTGCATTGACATGATCTCCAGGATGCTGTCACCACATGCACTCAAGTCCAGGCAATCCAGGACCTGAAAGGCACAGGGCAGTGAGAGGGGACCCAGCTGGCAGGAGCCTGGAACCACACAGGGCTGGGTCCAGGCAGCGGCACAGGGAGCAGGCACTGTCCCAGGCAGCTGTGGCTATGCAAGGGCAGAGAGCTGAGAGGCAGGTCAGTGAGGTAGTGCTGGCCATCAAGCTCACCTCCACAAGGAATGCCAGGAAGGGCAGATCCCAGCATGGCTCCTCCCCGCTGAGCAGCCGGAGCAGGCGGAGTGCAATCCCAGAACATAACGATAGGGAGGCACCGTGCATCTCCCTGGAAGGGGGGAAAAAGGCACCAAGACCCTGAGGTGGGGAGGGCAAACCTCTCCTAGGAATAACTCACTGAGGTCTGGTCTTTCCTCAGCATCCCTGGAGGGACTATGGGTACTTTGGGAGGTGGCTCCTTCTGGGCATCCTCTCCCGGCCTTTTCCAGTCTGCTCAGCCATCTCTCAGTGACCCTCTGACCCAGGACCACAGGACTGTGGGGGACACCTCAGGCACAGGGCACAAAAGCTGGAGGTAGCGGGGAGAAGGGGGACTCACCTGGCCAACAGACCCACGGCATAGTGCTGGGTGTCAGCACAGAGCAGCGTGTCCCAGCCACGCTTGCGCTCCATAGCCATCAACTCACTATCATAGTGCAAACAGCAGAGCAGAGCCTTCATGGCCTGCACTGCAAACCTGTGTGCAGAGCAAAGCCCAGGTCACACTGGGAAAACTGGCAGTGTCTACAAAGGCATGGGAAGGACAGGAGGACTGGCACCTGTTGGGGTTGCTGGGAAGGCGGTGTTCCTCCTGGCATGCTCTCCAGAAGATGTCAGCTTCCACTGGTGGCATCTGCTGGGTGGTGATGACAACATGGAACAGCAGAGCCACAAACAGGCGGGCAGAATAAAGGATCATCGCCTCGTGGCACTCAGGCACTTGGATAATCACCCAGAGCACCAGAGTTGCCTGCAAAAGAAGCACCCAAAGACAGAGCTCAGTTCCGAGGTGTCCATGGGGCAGGGCCCAAGGGGAGACACAGGGGGAGCAGCGGGCCTGGTGTCCCCTGAGCCTGCCCCTAGCCCAGGTTTCAGCCCAGGACTCCCAGAGGCAGGGAGAGGGTGGAGAGCTGCTGGAGAGGTGATGTGGGACTGAGCAATGGCCCATAAACTCACAGCCAGGGAAAAAACCTTCTTGTTGTCCCCATCGGAGGTGCACATGCTGTGCAGAGGCCAATCCTCCATCACACAGAGCAGTGTTGCCAGCACCTTCTCCACTGTTGGTCCTGACGAGGCGATAGTTCTCCACATCATTGCAGCAGCTCTGTGGGATCAGAGCTCTGTGTCAGGGGTGTCTCAGTCATAGCACCATGACCTATGCAGCTGTGGGAGCCCAAGTGACAAAGCCCCAGTGCCCTGAGGGGCAGGGAGGGAACATTGGCAGCAGCCTGGAGAAACAGAGGGGCCCGAGGCTCCTGGACCTCTCTGCCTGTTGGGCAGACCCCATTGGACAGACTGTGCAGGGCAATGGGCCCTAAAGGCTGGTGAGCCCTGAGCTCTCAAGGCACGTGCGCCCCATACCTGTCACATGATGGGGCACAGTGCAGCAGGGTCAGCACCACATCAACAGGGTGTTTTTCAGCCAGCTTCAGAATGTTCATGGCCAGCCTGGCACCCACAGTGGCATGGGACATGAGACTCTGGTGAATGTTTTTCACCATGGCTGGCACCTGGAGGAGGCATGGGGAAGACTTGGAGCACTGTAAAAGGGATCAGCTTCCCCAGCTTCCCCCAAGAAGTGCTTCCCTTCCCACCACACTGTGCTGGCCTGAAAGGCTGAGGGGGCCCAGTGGCCATGGCTTGAGGGGGCACACGACCCTGGGAGGCCTCCAACCCTAGCCCCAGGCTGGGTACCTGCTGAGAAGAAAATCCTCTCTCCTCAAAGAAATCTGTAGAGGGAGCATGAATAATTGTGGGAGTGGGCATGGTGTCAGTATTTGCGATGTCCTGAGCCACTCCAGTGTTGGCGTTTGTGGTGGCCACGTCCTCAGTCACTTCCACGTCATCCTTTGCCCTGTGATCATTCATTGCACTGTCAGAGTCTTCTGAGCACTCAGCCAAATCTGGGCTGGTTTCAGTCTTTGTCATGCCCTGAGTCTCTTCATTGACAGTGTCTGTGATGGCCACACCAGTGCTGAAGTTTGTGATGGCCATGTCCTCAGTCACTTCCACGTCAGCCTTTGCCCTGTGATCATTCATTGCACTGGCAGAGTCTTCTGAGTGCTCAGCCAAATCAGGGCTGGTTTCAGTCTTTGTCAGGCCCTGAGTCTCTCCACTGATAGTGTCTGTGATGGCCACATCCTCAGTCATTGACATGAGAAAAGCCTCTTCCCAGTTTTCAGTCACTGAGGTGTCAAACTTTTCTGAGTGGTCAGGTGAATCTGGGCTGACATCAGGCTCTGCCTGGAGCTCAGTCAGCCCAGAGTCAGGCTTGGCTGTGCTCTCAGTTGCTGTGGTACTGTTCTTTCTACGCTGAATGGGCACAGACTTCCGGAACATCTGCAGGAGAACAAAGGGAAACTAGGCATGTTCCATGGAGTACTAAAAGTGCAGTTCTCCGCTGAGCAGTGACAGCAGGCCCAGACCAGGTGGGGATGGCTGCAGGTACCTTCAGCGTTCTGCGGAAGCGGCCACGGGAGGGATCCTGCTCTTGTGTCCGGTCCATGGCTGCAAAGAGCGAGCGCAGCCAGAGCTGAGGGGCTGTGGGAGAGGCTGGAGAACACAGCCCAGCCCTGCACTCCCCAGGCAGGGACAGCCCTGGGATGTGCCAGGGGATGGAGCAGGGCTGCTGTGGGGGGTGGGGCAGCCCTGGCCCCTCTTCCATTCTGTCTGTGGGCATGTCCAAAGCAGGTGGGATGGGATGGGGCCAAGCTGGTTGCAGCCATCAGCCCTGTGGCCCAGCTCTGCCACTCACCATCCTGCAGTGGCTGGAACTGCTCCGGCTCTTCAGGCTGTTGTGCTGGAGCAGCTCCAGTGTCCTTCTTTCTTTTCCCCCTGACCACTTTGAATAGGCTGAGGAATCTGCCTGCCATGCTAGAGTCTGGCCTTGAGGGCACCTTAAAGAGAGATGCCTTGGGAAAACTCTGAGTCAACAAATCCCGCAGTTGTGCCTTGAAGACGCCTGCGGTAGAGATGCTGCAGGAAGACTACAGGACAGCAAGTCCTGCAGTCTGCTCTTGAGGGCTCTGCCACAATGACAGGAGACTCCTCTTAAATGATTCTGGTCACCGAGTCCCACAGTCTCACCTTGAGGGCACAGGCCAGAAGGATGGCAGATGCCTCAGGAAAGCTCTGGGTTACCAAGTCCCACAGTCCGGCCTTGCAGGCACCTGCAAAAGAAAAGCCTCGGGAAGGCCACGACCACCAAGGCCTGCAGTCTTTCCACAAGGTCACCTGTAGGAGTAAAGCCTCGGAAAAGCTCCAGGTCAGACACAAATGAGTGCGCTGTGCGGGGTCTCCTCACAGCACCGCTCTGGCGCGTCCTGTCCCGTCGCATGCACCGAGCACTGTGGTGTGGTCCTGTCACTGCCAGCTCCTATGTCACCACGTGTCACAAAGGGCCCTTTGACACCCTGTCCATTTCCATCCCATGGTGACCATATGTCACAAAGGGCCCTTGCACACACTGCCCTCTGCCCTGGGGCCGCCCCCATCCCCCCCAGAGTAGCCCAGGTTGGACGGAATCCCTTGCCCAAAGTGTCTAAGACAGCCTGACCAGATCTTTAGGAACGCCTCAAACCATCAGCAAACGCTGCCCTGCTCTGCAGGCTCGGGGCAGCAGAAGAAGCCCCCAGGGCTGCCGATACAGATGGAAGGGCACGGGGCTTTGCACAGAAGCTGGCATGGCTTCCTTTGGACACATCCCGGCTGATGGCCATTCTAAACTTGCAGGTGTGACACAGACAAGGAACGTGTGGGCCAGAGCACGAATGCTGCTCTGAGCCCTGGGGCCTGGCCAGCACTGAAATCAGCAGGTGTGGCAGAGTCCCCACCGACACAGACCTGCCACACCCCTGAGTCCTGGCAGCACTGGTGCCCATCTCCTGCCCCAGAGACCTGTGTCCCTGGTGGGCTTCTGTGCCAGAGGGCAGCCAAAGCCCAAGTGCATTGGGGACTGGGCTCCTTCCTGCAGGGGTCTTGGCTGGAGCTCCTGGAGCTACTGCTGGCCACTCTTGCTATCTGTCAGATGATGTTGCTCCTTCCTGGAATGATATTTTCCATGGAAGGGGTTTGCAGTAGCACAAAAACACCATCCGCTGCTGAATTTCTTAGGATGGTTAGATTGTACAGAAGCACTGTCATGTTTCAGTGTGATCTTCGGTCTGTTTTTCTGGGAGAAACATTAGCCCAGTCTCTGATGTCCAAGGCTTCAGTTGCTGCCTGTCTGTCTGTGTGCAGCTGATACAAGGCAAACATTTTCCCCAGACACAAAAAGTCCTGCCTGGACAATCACAGAGCTACATCTATTTTTAGTTTTAACTTTTTAAAATTTTTCCAGAGCCTGCTGGCTGTGTTCAAGGTTTTCTCCCAATTTTCTCCCTAGTGCACATTCTCCAGAAATTGTGCTTTTACATCCTTTTGCATTTATTAAATTTACCTGCAATGACCAGTCAATCAAAACCCTGGGAATACTTCAACTTCAGGTTGAACTCAGGCAAAATACTTATCTCCCACATCTGAAGCCATGAACTGCCAAGTACTGTCCCTGGTGTCATACCCTGTCCCCTGTAGGTGTCCTGATGCCATTTCAAAGGGGTTGCTAATGAAAATAATTTTAATATTTTTGTAGTTTCCACATTGGCATTAAAATCCTTGACTAGAAAAATCACATGTCAAAATTTCTAGGATTCTTCCATACCAAAGCTGTCATTTTCACCCTGGATTTTAGAGTGTCTGAAGAGTCACACAAGATTTTTGTTTTAGACATTACAGAAAAAGTCTTTGCTGTTTGGCTATACCATTCCATCAGCATATAATCCTGATGATTCCTTTAGGCAGGAGCAGCAAACGCAAGAATGAGCCAAACAAGCTATTCCTGTGTTCTCATGTCCTGCACAGCAGTAACTGGGAATTCAAGAATGGATTCAGGAGGCAATGGGTGCACAGGGAGCCACAAAGACTTTGGGATGCTGAAATGGACCAGGCTGGTGCCTGTGCCCAGGCTGCACCGGGCTGAGTCCAAGTGGGTGATCTAACAATGGTTGAATGGACACACCATGGGCCACTGGAGACTCCTGCTCCTAATTCTGTGAGCTACAATATTCACCTGTGATTCACCAGATGATTTTTTCATCTTTGCTTGAAATCCAGGAGAAGAAAAGGTCAACATGGAGAGGTGTTCTTCCAATTCTAGTGACAAGTGTGTGCACACCACCTGTGCCCATGGTAGGGTGGTTGGAACTGGATGATGTTTATGATACTTTCCAACACAAAGTGCTCTGGAATTCTGTGGTTCCCCAAGTGGAGAGCAAAACTGAGCCATGTAAGTCCCTGCTTTTTTTCAGCGCATGCTGCCCCTTCCTTTGTTCTAAGCAAGTCCAGGGTTTAGTTTCAGAGCTGACGCATCTGTCATTAAGATGCCTTCACAGAAGAGAGGGAGGACAGGTGTAGCACAAGGCTTGAACCTCATCAGTGTCTCTCTCTCACGATGGCACCAATGCCACTGCCTTGGGACACCTGAGTGCGGAAGGCGAGCCTGCCCTCAAGCACGGCCATCCAAGTCAGTCAGGGGCACAGGCTGCAGCTGAAGCTGCCAAGTGTTGCTGTGAGGCTGCAAGTGAAGAGAAAGCCATTGTGGCCAATTCTGCTGAAGCCTTTTGCCAAACCAAAGGCAGCTGTGCCCACAGCCTCCCCGTTTGGCACCCAGCTGCTGTGGACGCCTCACTGCGCAGGTGCCGACGTTGGGGCTGCTGCTGTTCCTGTGCCCACTCTGCTGCTGTTTCTGGGGGCTCCAGAGCCTCTTCAGCAGCAGCAACTCTGCAGCCCTGCTCGAGGAGACATCGCCACCCTCCCCATGGTGGCAGCAGCTCTGCAGGCCCCGAGCTCTGTGTCAGGAGAGCCTCAGTCACAGCACCATGGCCTGGGCAGCCGTGAGGGCCTGGGCTGGCGGCCAGCCCTGCCTCTGCCCACTGCCCCTTATCACAGGCACCCAGTGGCCATGGCCTGGCAGCACGACCCTGCCCTCCATGTCCCCAGCCAGCCCAGCCTGGGCACCTTGGGCTGTCCCCACCCTCCTGGAGGGGTGGTGTCCCAGCCTCGAGGGCTTCTGCTGCAGGCCTGGGAGACATTTTGTGGAAGCACCAGATCAGCTGGGTGTCAGGAACAAGGCGGCTGCCCAGGGGCTGCTTATGGCCTCTGACACCCAATTCCTCAGGTCTTTCCACCACCCCAGACCCTCCTGGGCCCTCTGTTCCCTCAGAACCCCTTGCCACCCACTCCCTCACACATCCCCCTTGTGCCTTCCCACTGCCTTGTCCCATCAGAGTCTCTGCAGCCCCTCATCCCTTCATGGCCTCCCAGCATCCCGTCCCCTCAGGGTCTCCTCCAGCCTGGCCCAGCAGCGCCTCAGCCCCACAGGAGCTCCAGAGGAGCTGGATCAAGGGGCACCTGGGAGCCCTCAGCAATCCAAGCAGCACCACACGAGCAGCAGGACACAGATGGCGCTTCCTGGCTGGGACAGGGCTCGTAGCTTCAGCAGAACCACCATAGGCCAAGGGGCTTCTGGCCATTTTCCCTGCACCACTGCACACCCTGGCAGGTAGCTGAGCACAAGCACCCTTTTCCCCCTCTTCCGCTATGCCTCGCACACCCTGGGCAACAAAAGAAAGATCTTGGGACTCTGTTTATTATAACATATCCTGTATTTACTGTAGGGAACATTTTAATAGAGTAAAAGCATGATATTTTAGTAAAAGCCTGTGTGCACAACCCAGCTTTTAATTCAGATGACAATATTAAAGGCAGTGTTCTTGAAACTCTCCTGGAACAGCGAGATTAAAGGAAAACAATGGCCTTATGTACTTGGAAAAGAATGTAAACAATATGTTTTAACCAATAGTAGCTTGCTAAGCCCCACAAACCCTGTAGGACCCTATGCAAGCGTGCTAAAGATAGAAATAAACGACTTTTGCTATACTTCTGTGAAGACTCTGTGAATAGTCTGAGCGGTTTTCCAATACCTGGCTCTCAAACAGGGACCCTTTGCAGGCAGAGGGAGCTCGGCAGGTCCGCGCAGCGGGAAGACGTGGAAGCGAATCGGGGCCAGAGCAGATTCGTGCAGTGGGGAGACGTGGAAGTGGATCAAAACTGGGTTGGTGGGTTTGCATGCGGTGAGACGTGGAAACAAGCCTAAGCTGGGGAAAACCAGGACAGAGGAGCCTGGGGCTTCTTTTCTTCCAGGGTGGCAAAGATGGAACTCAAATAAGATTGTAATGCTAAAAGTGACTCCAAAAATGAAGCAAATATTTCTGGATGTATCACATCCTGCCATAACTGAACAGATGGAATTTTGAGGAGACTTGAAGGATTTTGTAGATTTTACTTAGATTGTGTGGAAATTTGTAGAGGTTTTGTGGGATTTTTCTTGAATTTTGTGGGATTTTTTCTAGATTTTGTAGAAATTTGTGGCGGTTTTTTGGGATGTTTCTGGAAATTGGTGGGGATTTGAGAAGATTTTTCTGAAATATTGTAAGATTTTTCTGGAATTTGTGGGGTTTTACTTGAATTCTGTGGGATGTTTCTGGAATTTTGTGCGGCTTTGAGGAGACTTGAAGAATTTGGGGGGATTTTTCTGAGATTTTTTTGGACATTTGTGTAGATTTTGTGGGACGTTTTTTGAATTTTGTAGGGTTTTGAAAAGATCTAGGGAATTTCGTGGGATTTTTTCTGAAATTTAGTGGGATATTTATGAGATTTTGTGGGATGTTTTTGGATTTTTTTGAGATTTCTTTGGAATGTGAAAATTTCCGGAATTTTGTGTGGTTTTGAGGAGAGCTGACGTATTTTGAGGGATTTTTCTTGAATCTTATGGAGACTTGCAGAGATTTTGTTGGATGTTTCTGAAATTTGGTGGGGTTTTTAGAAGATTTAGGGAATTTTGTGGGGTTTTTCTGGAATTTCATGGGATATTGATGAGATTTTGTGAGATGTTTCTGGCATTTTGTAGGATTTTTCTGAAATTTTGTTGTAATGCGAAGATTTTGTGGGATGATTCTGGAATTTGGTGGGGCTTTTACAAGATTTAGGAAATTTTGTGGGCTTTTCCTGGAATTTGTGGTGTTTTTCTGAAATTTTGTGGGGCTTTTCAAGAATTTTGTGGGATTTTTCAGGTATTTTGTGGGGTGTTTCTGAATTTGGTGGGATTTGGAGAAAATGCAAATAATTTTGTGGGATTTTTCTGGAATTTAGCTGAATTTTTGAAGATTTTTGAGTGATTTTCCTGAGATTTTGTGGATATTTGTGGAGATTTTTTGGGATGTTTCTGGAATTTGGAAGTATTTGGAAAAGATTAAGGGAATTTTGTGGGATTTTTCTGGAATTTTTGGGGATTTTTCAGGAGTTTTGTTGGAGGAGATTTTGTGGGATGTTTCTGAAATTTTGTGGGATTTTCCTTGACTGATGTGGGAATTTTTTCTAGATTTTGTGGAAATTTGTGGAGATTTTGCGGGATGTTTCTGTTATTTGGTGGGGTTTTGAGAAGATGTAGGGAATTTGGTGGGATTTTTCTGGAATTTCTGGGATTTTTCTTAAATTTTGTGGGATGTTTTTGGAATTTTACGGGATTTTGAGAAGACTTAAGAATTTTGAGGGATTTTTCTGAGATTTTGTGGAAATTTGTGGAGATTTTGAGGGATGTTTCTGGAATTTGGTAGGGTTTTGAGGAGATTTAGGGAATTTCGTTGGATTTTTCTGGGTTTTTTTTTTATTTTTCTTGAATTTTGTGATATATTGAGGAGATTTTGTGCGATGTTTCCATAATTTGGTGGGATTTTTTTTTTTAAATTTTGTGGGATTTTGAAGAGACTTGAAGAATTTTGAGGGATTTTTCTTAGAATTTGTGGAAATTTGTAAAGATCTTGTGGCATGTTTCTGAAATTTGCTAGGATTTTGGGAAGTTTTAAGGAATTTTGTGGGATTTTTCTTGAATTTTGTGGGAATTTTCTGGAATTTTGTGGGATTTTGAGTAAATGTTAAAGAATTTTGAGGGATGTTTCTGGAATTTCGTGGATTTTTCTTGAATCTTCTGGGATTTTTCTGTAATCTTGTGAAATTTTTCAGGAATTTTTTCAGAAATTTGTGGAGATTTTGTGGGTTGTTTCTGGAATTTGTTAGGGTTTTGAGAAGTTTTGGGGAATTATGTGGGATGTTTCAGAAATTTTGTGGGATATTTCTGGAATTTTATGGGATTTTGAGAAAATTTAAATAATTTTGTGGGATTTTTCTTGAAATTAGTGGGATTTTTCTGGAATGTTGTGTGATTTTGATAAAATGTGAAAAATTTTGTGGGATATTTCTGGAATTTTCTGGGATTTTTCTTAAATTTTGTGGAAATTGGAAGAGATTTTGTGGGATGTTTCTGGAACTTGGTAGGGTTTTGAGAAGATTTAAGGAATTTTGTGGAAATTTGAGTAAATTTTCTTGGGCATTTCAATAATTTTGTGGGATTTTGAGAAAATGTGAAAAGTTTTGTGAGATGTTTCTGGAATTTTCTGGGAGTTTCGTAAATTTTGTAGAAATTGGAAGAGATTTTGTGGGATGTTTGTGGGATTTGGTAGGGGTTTGAGAAGATTTAGGGGGGGGTTTTAAATTTTTCTGCAATTTCGTGCAGTTTTGCTGGAATTCTCTGCGATTTTGATAAAATTTAAATAATTTTGTGGGATTTTTCTTGAATTTTGAGAGATTTTTCTTGAATTTTGTGGGACATTTCTTGAATTTTGTGGGATTTTTCTGGAATTTTGTGGAATTTTTGTGGAATTTTGTGGGATATTGAGGAGATTTTGTAGGATGTTTCTGGAATTTTGAGGGATTCTTGTGGAATTTCACAGTATTTTGAGGAGACCTGAAGATTTCTGAGGGATTTTTCTGGAATTCTGTGGGAATTTTTGGAGATTTTCTGGGATGTTTCTGGAATTTGGTGGGATATTTTTGGAATGTCAAGGAAATCGTAGGAGATTTTCTGGGATGTTTCTGAGATTTTGTGGAAATTTTTAAAAATCTTGTGGGATGTTTCTGGAATTTGGTAGCGTTTTGAGAAGATTTAGGAAATTTTGTGGGATTTTTCTAAAATTTTGTGGTGCTTTTCAGGAATTTTGTGGGGTTTTTCAGGAATTTTGTGGAAATTGGAAGAGATTTTGTGGGATGTTTCTGGAATTTCATAGCGTTTTGAGAAGATTTAAGGAATTTTATGGGATTTTTGTGGAATTTTGTTGGGCTTTTGTCCTACTTTAAGGCAAATTTAGGACGAAAACTCGAAATGGGGGTTTCCCCAGGGAAATGACCCCTCCCCCACAACTGCTCCGGGAAAGGAAAAAAATTTCCTTGGAGAGAAGTGGAAAAAGCTGTTTATTTAACAGAAATTGAATAATATTAAATAATAAAACCTCTCGCTGTTGAATGGGATGGCAAATCTAGGAAGAAAAGTCCTTTTCATGTGGTGTAGCTCGGCTCGCTCAGGTTCTTCTCAGTCCTTTCGGCGCTGGAAAGTGCCGAGGCCCAGGCCCCGCTGGGTCACAGGCGTGAGCTCCCGGGGTTTGGCTGGGTGTTCAGTCCAGAGCAGGTTTGCACAGATCCAGGTAAAAAGGGAAAAAACAAAGGTCCAGGGAACTCCTCTGCCTCAGCGAGCTAAAACTAACTAAAAGCCAGAGAGAAGTTCTGTCCTGCAGTGTGTCCGTGCTGCAGACACCACAGTCCAGGAGCGGGATGTGCGGGAGTGATGTTTTCTTTCAACACAAATTGCGCACTTCTTCTTCCGCCCCCTTCGCTCTCAGGGCCAGTCTTAAAGGTGCACAACTTAATATAGAACATAAACCAGACGATTGGGGATACCAGGATCATAAAGTCACCCCAGGACAGCTCTATATATGACCTTTTTATTATTATTTCTTTTCCGACCAACTGGCCTTCTTTTCAGACACTCTAAGTCTTTTTTTAGCAAGAAAATTAAGCAGCTTTACAGTAGCCTCTTCAACCACCTTTTGTCCCCCTGACAAAAGCAAATCATCCACATCCTGCAACAACCTAACTCCTGAGGCTGGAGTAAACTCTCTTAATATTTTCTGCAAAGCTTGCCCAAACAAAACCAGTGACGCTGGATATCCCTGTGGGAGGACTGTCCATGTCAAATGTTGTTGTACCATTTTCCTTCCTTTTGTTCCAGTGATTTTCCTTTTAAACATGATCCAGTTCAGTGGCAAGCAATGCCACTGCCTAAAGCCAATCACATTTTTTGTTTTAGTAACCAATCGCTCCCTGTCCCAATTTTTCGCATCGAGTCCATCTTAGGCGGAGGGAGGTGACTAACAAATTAACCAAGGAAAGATAATAAAATACTTTCCCCTAAAGTTTTCCTATAGCCCCCACAGAGGAAGCTGCAGGAGAAATACCTGGGCCTGCATAGGGACAGCACCAGCCCCACAAGGCAGCAGCTGCAGAATCGGCCTCAGAACTGAATCCTGCCAATTCTGCCTTTTTACAACAAAACACACAAAAAGCAGAGGGGCATGGTGAGACACAAACTTGGAAGAATTTAAGATTATAGAGAAGCTGAGGCCTTAATTAAGAATAAGCCTTGCTAACTCTAATTAAAATCAATAGATGGGCCTTGCTAAAATTAAAGGTAGATAGAGAGGCCTTGCTAAAATAGAGGTTAATCAGTGGCTAATAACTAATTGTCAACTTCATGCTTGTTCAGTTGGGCTTATAATGAGAAATAAAGTATCTGGTAAAGAACTTCAAGAACATAAGCCAATTGCAAATCAGAAACTCCTTGAAGATATGAAACAAGGAGCCCAGCCAAGGGTCCATTTGTCACTTTGCATTGAAAAGGTAGAAAGGTCAGAACGAGGAAGAGCCATATCCCTTCCTCCCTTCTGTGACCCCTCCTCATAAAAAGACCACCGATCCATTTCAAGGATCAAACTACCCATGCTTAATTTCTTTTTTTCCTAAGTAGCATAGGAAGTGAAAAGTTGGTGGTAACTGGGTCATGAATATGTATTTGTATTCAATACTTCTGTCAATAAAAAGCCTGTATTCACCTGTGCTCGGGGCCATGTGTATTAAGGGGTGACCTGACACATCGGCCCAGTGCTGTGAATAAACATACACTTTTTAACCCTAAAACAGTTAAAGAGTCTTTGTCTGTCTCAGTTGGATATTGATACCAGATCATATCCAGATTTTAGTAAATCAGCCTTAAAATGAATCCAAAAATTGCATGTGGAAAAAGGAAAAGAACTTGTGGGTTTGGGAAGACGAGGATGGATTTTGTTAACAGCAAATAGGAAAAAGTACCAACAGAAGGACAATTGTTTTTAAAACACTCCCATGTGGAGTGACAAAAGAAGGTTATAGTCTTGAGCTCAGATTTGTTTGTGCAAGTGAAACAACAACAACAAGAACAATGATGATAATGATGACAATGATGATAATGATGATAATGATAAAAATATAACGCAATAATATATATTTATATACATAATGAAAAATTGATAATGTGAAATACTGTTGACAGTACTGATTTGTGAGTTTGGCTGCTCACTGTAACACTAAACACCCTACAAAAAAGGACTGGCTAAGACCCAAATGTCAGTGGTAAACTGCAAATTTTATACAAAGAATAAAGGAGGAAGGGATGAAATTGTCTGTTTCTATAGGGTTTGGTGATGCTGTGATGTGGAATGCTTTGTCGGTTCCTGTGAAAAACACAGGGATTAAGACTGCTGGGTTTTTCATGTACCAGACTATCTACAAGCTGCAGGATTGGTTGAACAGGTGAAGGAGTTGTTAGAAGAGAGCAGTTGATAAAATGAGGAGATGGGAACCTGTCCTGGTGGAGAACCCATCTTCCAGGTGTGTTCCATGCCCTTAACAATGGGCCCACTGGGGAAACAGAAACGCCTGGGTGTGCAGGGCTGCACCCAATTTGCAAACACAACCATGGACAGTGAGACTTGGACTGCCTGGGAAATTGTTCTGGGTGTGATGGCCCCTGACAGGGCCACCCCAGAAGCTGCAGGGCTGGCCCTTCATGCACTGGAATTAGGAAAAAGCAGAAGCAAATGAAAGTTAACAATACAAGAATAGGAATTCAGATTCCTCCAGGATGCTTTGGTTTGGTAACTGCTCACTTCAGCTTGGCCTTGCAAAGTGTTGATGTCATGAGAGGAGGAACTGATGCAGATTATCAAGGAGAAATTGAAGTAAGTCTGTTAAACAATAATGAACAAGATTTTGTTTTCCAACCCCATGGCAGGGTAGTACAGTTATTAATATTGCAGTTTTAAAAACAATTGTGAAAGAAGGACATCCACCGCAAATCACCTCTGTTCATGGAGATCAAGAGTTTGGATCCAGCAGACCTAATAATGGAGCCAGAGTGTGGGTCCAGAGGCCAAATGGCCCTCCAGAGGCAGCTGAAGGAACAGCTCTGGGGAAAGACAACACTTTGAATCCTGAAACCTGGGCAGGAATAATGGGAGTATGTCCCTGCAGCCAAGTGTTCTCTGACACAACAAGCTGATGTTATGGGATATTGTTTTACAGATGCTGCCAGACCAAATCTCCCTGTTTGCCCCAAGGACCCCTTTGGACAATGCTCTGATCCACGGGGCTCCATGTGAAGGCTGATGTGACACTGAGGGACTTGCACACCAATTCCAGCCAGGAGCTAGAAATTGGGATCCTCTCCCCTTTGGCTGGAGAAGTGCCAGGCTCCTGGCTGGAATTGGTGTGGAAGTCCCTCAGTGTCACATCAGCCTTCACATGGAGCCCCGTGGATCAGGGCATTTTCCAAAGGGGTCGTTGGGGCAAACAGGGAGATTTGGTCTGGCAGCATCTGTAAAACAATATCCCATAACATCAGCTTGTTGTGGCAAAGAACACTTGGCTGCAGGGATATATTCCAATGCTTCATGCTCAGGTTTCAGGATTCAAACAGTGTTGTCTTTTCCCCAGAGCTGTTCCTTCAGCTGCCTCTGGAGGGCCATTTGGCCTCTGGACCCACACTCTGGACCAATTATTAGGACTGGTGCGTCCAAACCTTTTATCTCCACAAACACTGCTGACTGGAGGTGGATCTCCTTCTTTCACAATCGTTTTTAAACTGCAATATCAATATCTGAGATAATTTGTCATGGGGTTGAGTCATCCAATCTTGTTCATTCATTTTTAACAGAATTTCTTCAATTTCTCCTTGATAATCTGCATCAATTCCTCCTCCCATGACATCAACACTTTGCAAGGCCAAGCTCAAGTGAGCAGTTACCAAACCAAAGCGTCCTGGAGGAATCTGAATTCCTATTCTTCTATTGTTAACTTTCATTTGCTTCTGCTTTTTCCTAATTCATTCCAGTGCATGAAGGTCCAGCCCTGCAGCTTCTGGGGTGGCCCTGTCAGGGGCCATCACACCCAGAACAATTTCCCAGGCAGTCCAAGTCTCACTGTCCATGGTTGTGTTTGCAAATTGGGTGCAGCCCTGCACACCCAGGGGTTTCCATTTCCCCAGTGGGCCCATTGTTAAGGGCATGGAACACATCTGGGAGATGGGTTCTCCACCAGGACAGGTTCCCATCTCCTCATTTTATCAACTGCTCTTTTAACAACTCCTTCACCTGTTCAACCAATCCTGCAGCTTGTAGATAGTCTGGTACATGAAAAACCCAGCAGTCTTAATCACTGTGTTTTTCACAGGAACAGACAAAGCATTCTGCATCATAGTATCACCAAACCCTATAAAAACAGCCAATTTCACCCCGTCCTCTTTTATTCCTTGTATACAATTCACAAAGTTTACCATTGACATTTGGGTCTTTGCCAGTTCTTTTTTGTAGGGTATTTAGTGTTACAGTGAGCAGCCAAAGCTCACAAATTGGTATTTTCAGCATTATTTCACATAATTGATTTTTAGTTATATATATAAATATATATTATTGTGTTATATTATTGTTATTTCTATTGTTATTGTTATTATTTGTCTTGGACAGACAAACCTGAGCTCAAGACTAAAACCTTTTTCTGTACCTTCATGTGGGAGCATTCCAAAAACAACTGTTCCTTCCGTTGGTGCTGTTAACAAAATCCATCCTTGTCTTCCCAAACCCACAAGTTCTTTTCCTTTTTCCATATGCAATGTTTGAATGCATTTTAAGACATCCTGCGGTTCAGCCTCTTTTAACCGACTGCCCCACTGCTCGCACGGTGCTCCGACCTCAGCCCCACTGACTGCCCCACTGCTCGCACGGTGCTCCGACCTCAGCCCCACTCCAGAGCCAGTGAACTCTGGGGAGGGCTTCCCTTCTGGGAATTTCAGATGAAACTGATTCCTTACATTTACATTTAAAAAGTGGTATTTTGTTGTGATCTGGCCAGACTTTGCCAATTTTGTTTCACCAGTGGGCAGGGTCAGCACCAAAGGCACAAACACCACCTGAAGGAATCAGTGTCACTTACTGCAGCTCCAAGCAGCAAAGGATCACAAAAGGAGCAGCTCAGCAATGCACCCAATCATCACTGCCAAAGATTGCCTGCAGGGATTAACAAAGATCCAGTTGCCCTCAGACTTTGCCATCCCCAGATCCACCCATCAGCTGGGGAAGCTGTCACAGCCAAGGACTGGAGAGCCACTCCTGGACACTGGGAAATCCTGCAGGTGCCTCCAGCCACAGGTGAGCCTCAACCCCCGCTGTGAGAGAGGCCCCAGCTTTGATAGTGCTGAATAAACAAACTGACAGCACTTCTGGTGTGGGAACATCTGCTTTCATCCTCCTCCTGGGTCCCTAGCAAAGCCTGGCCAGGCCTCAAGGAGGAACCAAGGGAGTTGACTCTGACCATACACCCCAAACAAGGCCAGATGTCGGATTTCATGGCCTTGTCTGGCTTCTAAACACAGAAAGGTCAATCCATGCTTCACTGATGAGTGGATACATCTATCACAGTGCTAATGACCATGCATATTTCAGTAATGAGCAGACAGACAGATAACCTTTGGTTGGAAGGTTCATCCAGAGGTCACCTTAGGCTCAGGGCCTGTTGTTCAGGCCTCATTCAGGGCCTGTTGTTCAGACCTTGGCACTTCAGGGACGAGGTTTAGTGCTGGGCTTGACACTGCTGGGTGACTGGCTGGACTGGATGAGCTCAGAGGTCTTTTCCAGCAGAATGGATTCTATAATTGCAGGATTCTATCTGCTGCATTCAGCTAGCTCCATTACTTAGCAGCATTACTTTGGTCCAAAAGCCCCCTCTTGCTCAGCTCTTGTGGCCTAAGGCTTCAGCTCCTTCAGCTCCTGGTGCTGAGCTGCTCACACTGAAGGAGATGACTCAGAGGGAAGAACAGAGTTCATCCAATTCCTTCTGGGACACAGAGAGGGGAGGTGTGAAAACAGGAGCATTGTTTGGTGTGGCCACTTCTCTGCCCTTCACACCTTTCAGGGCTTTGAAGCAGCCAAGAGCTTTCTCCAGGAGTTCAATGAAGCAGCTGTTCCTGCTCCCAGGTCTGGCTCTTCCCACTCTCTGACCTTGACTGGTTTTGTCCCTCTTGCTGTGCCCTCTATTCCCCTAGGGCTCGGTGGCTGCTGCCCAGGACTGTGGGACTGGCACAGATCAAGGGGTCGAGCCCCTCCTTTCTGTGCCCTTGGAGCTGCCTGGTCACAGCAGCCTTTTCCATCTGGAAGCTCCACATGGAGAGGGAGTCCCCAGCTCGGTTCCTGGCACAAGGTGCAGGAGCCCAGGGCTGCCATCTCAAGTCCCTGCTGGCACTGAGGGCTCCCAGGTGCCTCAGGCTGCTGTGACACCGCTGCACAGGGAGGGAAGCATGGCAGAGGCTGCACTGAAAGTCAGCTCCATGTGCTACTCTTGGTACTGCTGGTGCTGCTGCTGCTGGTGCTGCTGCTGCTGTGGCTGCTGTTGCTGCTGCTACTGGTGCTGCTGCTGGTGCTGCTGGTGCTGCTGGTGCTGGTGCTGGTGCTGCTGGTGCTGGTGCTTCTGGTGCTGCTGCTGGTGGTGCTGGTGCTGGTGCTGCTGCTGATGTTGGTGATGCTTCTGCTGCTGCTGGCACTGCTGCTGCTGCTGCTGCTGGTGCTGCTGCTGCTGGTGCTGCTGCTGCTGCTGGTGCTGCTGGTGGTGGTCCTGCTGGTGGTGCTGCTGCTGCTGGCACTTCTGGTACTGCTGCTGCTGGTACTGCTGGTGCTGCTGGTGCTACTGGTGCTGGTGCTGCTGGTGTTGGTACTGGTGCTGCTGGTGCTGGCGATGCTTCTGGTGCTGCTGCTGGTGGTGCTGGTGCTGGTGGTGATGCTGATGTTGGTGATGCTTCTGGTGCTGCTGCTGCTGGTGCTGCTGCTGGTGGTCCTGGTGCTGCTGCTGCTGCTTCTGATGCTGCTGGCACTGCTGGTGCTGCTGGCACTGCTGCTGGTACTGCTGCTTCTGTTGCTGGTGATGCTGGTGCTGCTGCTGGTGCTGGCGGTGATGCTGGTTCTGCTGCTGCTGGCACTGCTGCTGCTGGTACTGCTGCTGCTGGCACTGCTGGTGCCGCTGCTGCTGCTGCTGTTGTTGCTGCTGAAACTGCTGTTGCTGCTGGTGCTGGTACTGCTGCTGGTACTGCTGGTGCTGCTGGTGCTGGTGCTGCTGGTGCTGGTGCTGCTGGTGATGCTGATGTTGGTGATAATTCTGGTGCTGCGGTGGTGGTGCTGGTGGTCCTGGTGCTGCTTCTGCTGCTACTGCTGCTGGCACTGCTGGTTCTGCTGCCACTGGTACTGCTGCTGAAACTGCTGGTGCTGCTGGTGCTGCTGCTGCTGGTACTGCTGCTGCTACTGGTGGTGCTGCTGGTGCTGCTGGTGCTGCTGCTGGTGCTGCTGGTGCTGTGGTGGTGGTGCTGCTGGTGGTGCTGGTGCTGCTGCCAGTGGTGCTGCTGGTGGTGCTGGTGGTGCTGGTGGTGCTGGTGGTGCTGGTGGTGCTGCTGCTGGTGCTGGTGCTGCTGGTGCTGGTGCTGCTGGTGTTGGTACTGGTGCTGCTGGTGCTGGTGATGCTTCTGGTGCTGCTGCTGGTGGTGGTGCTGCTGCTGCTGGTGGTGCTGGTGCTGGTGGTCCTGGTGCTGCTGCTGCTGCTTCTGATGCTACTGGCACTGCTGGTGCTGCTGGCACTGCTGCTGGTACTGCTGCTGGTACTGCTGCTTCTGGTGATGCTGGTGTTGCTGCTGCTGGTGCTGGTGCTGGCGGTGATGCTTCTGCTGCTGCTGTTGTTGCTGCTGAAACTGCTGTAGCTGCTGGTGCTGGTACTGCTGCTGGTACTGCTGGTGCTGCTGGTGCTGCTGCTGATGTTGGTGATGCTTCTGGTGCTGCTGGTGCTGGTGGTCCTGGTGCTGCTAGTGCTGCTTCTGATGCTGCTGGCACTGCTGGTGCTGCTGGCACTGCTGCTGGTACGGCTGCTGCTGCTGCTGGTGATGCTGGTGCTGCTGCTGCTGGTGCTGGTGGCGAGGCTGGTATTGCTCGTGCTGCTTCTGGTGCAGCTGCTGCTGCTGGTTCTCCTGCTGCTGGTACTGCTGCTGCTGGTGCTGCTGGTGCTGACACTGCTGGCGCCACTGCTGCTCGTGCTGCTGCTGTTGTGGCTGCTGAAACTGCTGGTGCTGCTGCTGCTGGTGCTGTTGCTGTTGCTGGTGCTGCTGCGATCATTTTTCCAGCACTGCCCCAGACTGAGGGATCAGATCCAGGCACTGCTGCTGCTCCCTCGGGACCAGCCCCAGTTTGGTTCTTGCTGTCAGTGCCAGCAGAAGCTGTGGCTGGAGCAGTGGGTGCTGACAGTGCCCCAAGGCCCGGGGCTGGAGGGGTCCTTGGGCTGGGGCTGGGAGGGAGCTGCCCCTTGTTCTCCCTCTGCCTCACGCAGAGCTGGGCCAGGCACAAGTGGGGCAGCAGAGCCAACAGGGAGCCTGCGAGTCTCTTCCAGCTGTGCCTGCTCAGAGTTTGGCCTTGGAGCTTCAGGTGGGCAAAGGCAGCTGCTCTGCTCCCTCTGCGTGTCCCCGTGTTCAGCAGTGCTGCTCCATCAGTCTGTGCCCAGCAACGGGGAAAAGCCTCAGCCCTGCAGGGCCAGGAGCTGCCGGGCTCTGCCTGAGCAGCTCAGCCAGCGGGAAGGGAGCTGCTCCACACGGGAACCAAGAGCAAAAGACACTTCATTTCATAGCATGATTTCTGTTTTAAGGGGAAAAATGTGGAAAAATAAAAGAAAAAATCTTCTTTAAAATGTGAAAGATAAAAAGTGTGCAGTGAAAAATCTTCTATAACTTGGAATTAAGGTGTAATTGGTCTTTTGAAACATAAAACTCAGTTATTTACTTTGTAAACATGCTGATGGCATGATGCATCTTACCGGCCTCAGTATCCTTTTTGAAAAAGTTTTTGGGGTTTGATTCCAATATTGTTCTTTTAAATTGTGGTGAAATTGGAGTGAAGCAAGAAGAAACTGCTTTGCGCCTTGCCAGCTCCAAGCAGCACTGGGAATCTAAACTCTGTCAAACCCCAAATCCTTTAGAAGATGCCCTTCCTTCTCACCCTGTGAATGAGCTGCACATTCCCTTTCAAACATTCAGGGGTTTCTTAAAGATGCAAAGTCACACTTACAGCTTTTTGTTCTGGTTTGGAAGCGCAGAAGGGCGATTCTTCATCCATCAGCTCCAGACTGCACTGCCTCAGGAACACAGCAGTGGCACTTCTAGAGGAGGAAGAAAGTGCAATTGCACAATTCCAGCCAAAAAGAAAGGAAGAGTGGGACATAGAAAACATCCTGTGCAGATGCAGGCATTCAGCTGGGACTGTGGAGAGTTTGGTTCTTGCCAATTGGATGTGTGTCCCTAACTGCAATCTCTTGGCCTGCAGGAGAGTCTCACTCACCTGCAAAAGCAGAAAGCTCAGGCGGTGTGCTGGGAACGGGCTCGTGTGATGCAAAGCTGTCAGAGCAATGTGAGGGCAGAGTGAGCCCAGCTGTGCCTGGGGCTGAGCCCAGCAGAGCCGTGGCAGAGCCCAGAGCAGCCTCAGCATCCGCAGAGCCCGGCTGCAAAGAGAGAAACCAGAAACCGCCCGTCAGCTGCAGGCTCCTGTCCCCTTGTCCCAGCCACCCGCGGTGCCCAGGCCATGCTGGTCGTGCTCAGAGCTGGGCCCAAAGCTGCCCATCACTGCTGCCTCTGGGAGCAGAGCAGGAGGGCAGGACATGTGCCCAGCCTGCAGCCAGCCACGGCAGATCCAGTCCCTCAGCAGTTGCCCAGAGACAAAAAGCAGCTTGGCAGCCAACTGAAGAATTGGTTGCATCCAGCCCAGCCAAGGGGGGAACCTTTGGTGCTGGCCAGGCTGTGCCATGCCCAGATCTGGGAGCATCCCCTGGCTGTGGACTCACCTGCAAATTGGGCGTGGAGCGAGTCTTTGAAGAAGACATGCCAGAATTGAAATCCATCATCTTCAGCTGGCCAGATGGAGGAAGAGATTGCCATCTTGAGGTTGCCCTTGGTGTCTCCAGCAGCAGCCCCACCTGGTAACAGCTTCTCCAGGGGCTCCTTCTCCTTGCCTACGGGCCAGACCAGGCTGTCAGTGCTCTGTCCAGGGTTCCAACCATCAGTGATCCAGACAAGCAAAACCAGGGGGAATGGTGGCCACCAGTGCTTGCCACACCAGGTGTCCAGCTCAGCTTCAGACCAAGAGCTGTGTGTTCCCTTCTGATGACCCCTGCTCAGAGCTACAGGCAGGACAAAAACAGCCTGGTTTGCTTTGCCCCTGATTGCCAAGAAATGTGTGGAGCTGTTACCTGCCAGGCCCCTGGATCCAACTGTGCATGTGGATCTCTCCCGTCTCCTAGGGCAGATGAACACCCTGCATCCAAGGATCACGGAAAAGGTCTTCTAAGGATGGCCTGTCCAAGGGTTGCATGGACAAACACCTCTTAATAATATCTTGGCATTCTGAAGAGAGAAACCAGGAATCAGCAGTCAGTTGGAGAAGTTGCTGCCCCCTTCCAGTGCCCAGCCCATGCTGGGTGTGCCCAGAGCTGGGCCTAAACTTCCCCATGGATTCCCTGTTTGCAGGAGAGCAGGACATGTGCCACCTCCTCAGCAGCTGCCAGAGCAGGATGCTCATGAGCCCGCTGCTGTCTCCCAAGCCCGGTGTTCCCCCTGTGCCCAGAGATGAGGATTCACCTTGGGAGAGCCGTCGTGGGAACAAGATCCGCCCCCAGATCATCTGCTGGCCCCTCATGAATGGGTGCTTCCCTATGACCAGCTGGTACAGCAGGAGGCCCAGGGACCAGATTGTTGCTGCCTGGCCATGGTAGCATTGCTGGTGGATCCACTCAGGTGGGCTGTAGGACAGGGTTCCTGTGGAACACAGATGGAGCTCATCAGGGAGATGCTGCTGCTCCCAGAGCCTCGCCCCAGCATCCCTGGGCATGTGGGGGCTGCCCCAGCGGCACACGGGGTGACCCACTGCCCTCTCACCAGCACCTGGGACTTGGCTACAAACCCAGGGCTGGAAAAGAAGCCACTGCTGCTGGAAGAGGGCAGCAGAAGCACTGGGAAGGCCCAACCATGACAAGCAAATAAAAACCCACCCCATGGCAGAGAAAAACACACTCTCCTCCCTGCCTGCATGGCTTCCAAAAAATTGTTAATAAGCCAAGGCAAACGTGGGGAGCAGAGGTGTTCAAGCCCTTCCTCGCTGACGCACCAAACTCTCTGGGGCATGGGGTCAGACCCCTGCCCTCTGCTACCCCCATGGGGGTTTTTGTCAGGCTGGCTGTCCCAGCGCCAGCCCAGGGCACAGTGGGTGCTGAAGGCTGTTGGCAGGGCTGGGAGCTGGCCCCCCTCACACCCCCATTCAAATCAGTTTGGCTCAAGCATTAATCCCATCCTGGCAGCAACACGGGGAATCCCCGGTGCCACACCCAGGCTGGGCCATGAGATGGCCAGGAGCATCCCCTGCCAGGGCTCACCTGCAAACTGGGTGTAGGCTGTGTCTTGCAGGAAGGCGCCACAGCCAAAGTCGATCAATTTCAGCTGCTCTGTGGCCAGGTCGAGCAGGATGTTCTCTGGCTTGATGTCCCTGTGCAGGACCCCGCAGCTGGTGCAGTGCTGCACGGCCTCCAGCAGCTGCCTAAACAGCCCCCGCGCCTCCTCCTCCGGCAGGAACCTCCGCTCTGCCAGCAAATGCGAGAGGTCCTGGCACCGCTCTGGACGCTCCAACACTAACACGAAGCTGTCAGGGAGCTCAAGCCACTCCAGCAGCTGAATGACTGCAGCACAGCCAGAGGACACCCTGTCCAGCAGCACGATCTCCAGGGGAGCACGGGTGCCGTCGGGCTGCGGGAGGAGCACGGTGCTGTCAGTGGGGCTGAGGCCGTGCCAGGGCTCTGGGAGCCCTCAGCCAGCCCGGGATGCTCTGCACACCTCGCTCACCCCAGGCCCGCTCTCCCCGCAGGGCTCCTGGCGGCTCCCACCCTGCCGGGCCCCGGCTCATCCCTGCCCGGCACGCCCCGGCTTCTGCCGCTGGCCCCGCTCACTCACCAGCTCGCCCCAGAGCCGGACGCGATCCCGCGGCACGCATTTGATGGCCACCTGCGAGGAAGAAGCAGCAGAGGGTTGAGCTCGCTGCCCGCCCCGCTGCCCCCCCGCCATCTCCTCCGCCCCCTCCTCCTCCTCCTCTGCCCACCGCTCACCGGGGCACCGTCCAAGAGTCGCGTGGCCGCGAAGACGCTGCCGAAGCCGCCGCGCCCCAGCAGCGGGCCCAGCTTGTAGCGCTGCTGCAGGGCCTCCTGCGCCTTCCCTGGCGGCGAGTCGCGGCCATCAGCGCTCGGCCCGGGGCCAGGAACGGCCCCCGAGCGCTCCCCGACCTCCCCGGGCCGGGCATCCGCAGGCGTTCCCTCATTGGAACGCGGCAGCGGCGGCTCGGGGCCAGCGGCCGCGCTGCTGAGCGGCGGAGCTCGGGCCGGGGAAGCCGCAGCGGAGGCGGCGGCAGCGGCCGCGCCGCCTGTGTCCTCCGCGGGCCCCGGGAGGAGCCGGGGCCGGGGGCAGGGCCGGGGTCGGGGCCGGGGCCGGGGTCTGGACCGGAGCCTGCGTCGGGGCCGGGGCCGGGATCGTGCCAGGCGGAGCCAAAGGGCAGCGATTCCGCCCCAGCCCCAGGCAATGATGCCCGCCCAGCAGCGCCAGCGCCAGCACAGCCAGAGCCGGGCGGAGGCGAGACCACGGCGGGACGGCCGCGGACGGGGACGGGGACGGGGCAGCCCCGCAAGGGCCCGTGGGCGGGCCCGGGGGCGGGCCAGGGGCATGGCCCGGGCGGGCACAGGGAGAGGGAACCTGGAAGAGGAGGGGACGCAGGAAAAGGGAGACCCGGAGGGAATGTGGGACAGTGGGAAAGGGAGAGGAGAAACAGAAAAGCAATAAATTTGATGCTTTCGCTACTGCTGCTGCTGCTGCTGCCGCCGCTGCTGCCGCTGCCACTGCTGCTGCCGCTGCAACTGAAGCACCGGGACCGTTTGTCCCCGTGTCCGTTTGTCCGTTGCCCGCTCGGCCCCGCCCCGAGCCCCGCGCTCCCCGGGCAGCCCCTGAGCCTGGCCAAACACGGGAACTTTGCCCTGTTGAGCCAGGAGCCAGAGTCTTGACTCCTGCACAGGGGCACAGGAATGCCCTTGGTTGCTGCTGTGCCTCGTCCCTGCTGAGGGTCAGACACCATCTGAGCACATTCCCTGAATGCAGAATTAGTACCTGACCCAAGCACTGCACTTGTGTCTCCAGCATTGCTTTCCAAGTAAAACAGGGGAAGGCAAGCTGCGTATAGCTCATGGTATTTTACAGTGTCTAAAACTTGCCAAGTCTCAGATCTTAGAGGTGAGCTCCATTTGGAATGAATGGGATGGAGAAAGTGCAAGATGGAAAAGGGGAACATAAAAATAAATAGAGAAAAATAGAGAAAAACATATTGCTTGTTTCTTTTGATTTTATTTTCATTTCATAAAAAAGTTGTTTCAATTTTCCCAGAATCTTCTCCCCAGTCCTGTCTGTTCTTTCCAAAAACCTGTCCTGGAGAAGAAGGTGCAGCTCCTGTCACAAGATGTGTCCCCAGCTGCAGCTTCTCTTGGCTTCCCACACAGTGACTGCAGCACAACTCTTGCAGCAAAGCAGGACAAATGTTTGAAGAACTTGACAACTTGTTCTTTCTCTTCCTTGTGGACAGTGGAGTTGTGCCATTGGTAAGGTTTTCACTGTTACTCTTCTAGCCAAAGAAAACATGATGAGGTACCAGGAATTGTTGGGGAATACAAGCCTGGCAAATGTGGAGAAAGAATCTCCAGAGCCTGCAGCCAGAAGTGGAGAGCTAATCATTCCAATAGCCCCATGGACATCTTGAAAGTGATCTGGAACATGAAGATAGGCTGACAGAGGGTGTTTGTTTCTGTGTTCAGTTTAGATGATTCTACATCACTTGCACTGGTAGAAATCAAGAGCACAATCAGTTGATGATAAGCACCAGAACCTGATAAGCTGGACCTCTCAGTGGATGAGAGAAAGACTGTGAAAAGGAGAAATGCAGGGAATGACTTGGTAAACTTTGTATATAAGAAGGTACATATTTTCCTAATAATTCCCAATTCATTCCCTTTGCTTTTATCCTTTTAAAAAGGCCAATTGCATGTCAGATTCCCCATGAAATGAGAACCCTGAGCTTGTGGGACTGCCTGAAAGGTGCCCTGTTCCTTTTTCTTCTGCTGCTCAGAAGAAACAATGAATTGAGTTGGGAAGTTCTGGTATTTCTTTCTCCTGGTGGATTTCTTCATTTTATTTGCCACTGCAGAGGCAGTTTCTGTGATGGCCTCTGTCAGTTGATTCTATTTCAGGAGCAGCAGCAGCAACAGGGCTGTGTTTGAGCACTGCAAATGTGACCTGTGTGGCTTTAATTCTCCTTGATTTTGTGCTCAGGGAGTTGGGAGGATTTTGATCTCTACTGATCATGATGCCTGAAACAAAAATCCTGAGTTCCCCGTGATAAAAGCACAGTGGGTAGCACTGATTAAAAGAGGCAATTGCAGCTGTACTGCTAAAATTCAAGTGGCAAGCAGAAGAGGGGCAAGAGCAGCCGGGATCTACAATTGCCAAGGCAAAGGCACCAACAGCCTCCTGCTGTCACCTCAGGGTGAGTAAAACAGTGCTGAAAACAGCGCTGGAACCCAATCCTTTCTTCCTCTGAGGGCTGGCTGAGGGCAGCAGAGCCGGGCCCTGAGGAATCAGGGCTGTTTGTGGGGGATTGTTGCTGTAGTCCAGAACTGCCCTGGGAAAAGCCCTGGGAAGCCGAGGCAGGAGCAGGTGGGAAGGGCCGGTGCTGCTGCTGCTCCTGGCCGGGAGCCCCGGCCGGGCCGGGCCGGCGCCCGCTGCGCTGCGGCTGCTGCTGCTGCCAGAGCCGGGCGGGAGTTGGGGACAGGGAATGGACACGGGGGGACAGCAAAGGCCTTGGGGGCTGCAGGGATGTTGGCACTGGGGCCAGCGCCAGCACAGAGCTTCAGCCCGCAATGAACCCCAAGGGAAACGCTGGGGAAAGGCTCCATTCAGCCTTTCTTTACTTGGTGCTGTGAAGGGACCAAAATAAAAGGAGAAGGAGCAGGGCCCAACCCCTTCTCCTTTGGGAGGAGCCCCTGGGGCTGTGAGGGGCTGTGAGGGGCTGTGAGGGGATGTGAGGGTCCATGAGAGGTCCTGTGGGGCCATGAGGGGCTGTGAGAGGCCAAGAGAGGTTCTATGGGGCAATGAGAGGGTCTATGGGGCCATGAGGGGCTGTGAGGAGCCATGAGGAGCCTCAGCCCTGGCAGGAGGGGTCCCCACCATGTCCCCAGGGCAGAGCAGCCGTGAGGGGCCGCGAGTGCAGACGTGGCAGCAGAGTGGACTTGGGGCACCTCTGGGAAAGGATGAGACACTTCCACATCTCCAAACCACACTAAACCCACCATTAACAGGATTTTCCATCCTTAGAATCCACTGGCAACTTGGAGTTGAGTGTACAGTTTAATTCTGGTGGGAAAAGCAAGGGAATTTTCCCAGTGTGTGACATCCAGCCATTTTTATTCGTGTCTAAGATTTAAAAGTCTTGACAGTGAAAAGTAATACTAATAAATAATAATAACAACAAGAACAAGAAATAAAGCCCTGAATCCCAACAATCAGCCCAGGAACATGTTTTTGTTTATAGTAATAGATTCGTCCTAAAGAAATAAATGAATTAGATTTTATTTGTAATTCAGACAAAAGATGTTTCATCTTTTTCCAAGGTTCTGGTCCCCTTCCTCCAGGATCATTTCCTTTACTCACCCACTTTCTAATAGGTAGAAGGGAGTTAAGGGCACCAGAAAAGGCAACAACTCCTGTTTCAAAGGGAAGCAGCCACCACTCCAGGGAACCTGAATTGCCCCCAGGCACGTGTGTGCACTTGAAGGGTGAGCAGGTGTTGGGGACAGAGATCTCGCACTCCTTCTAAGGCTGTGAGAAACCCACAAGTGGCAAAGTATCATTGCAGGTCAACTCCTGTTGAAATTCCATTCCCCCACACCCTCCAAATGGGCAGGCAGGGCTGGGTTCTGGCAGGGTTCAGTTTTGAGTGCCTTGTGCTCCCTGGCATGGAAGTGATCCTATGAACTCTGGTACTGATGGACTGTGGTATGGCTGCTGAAAGAGTAGGGTGAATCTCAGCAGACAGGAAAGTCTCTTCTTCTCCTTTCTCCCTGCAGAACCCCTTCTCCAAAGAGAAATGCCTGTGCCGGGTTTCCATGAGACCCCTTCCCTCAGTGTCTGACCCACTGTGTGGTCTGCAGGAGCCAAAGCCAGAGGAGTCCCAATATCAGTCACCCCACGGTCCCCACAGCAGGAGAAAGCACTGCTTGCAGTGGGGCTGCTGATCTGTGACCCGTCCTGGTTCCATCCACCCCACTCCTCTCAGCCACAGACACCAGAAGGATCCCAGGAAAAGCCACAGTGCTCTACCAGATGCCAGGAGCACTCCCTGCTGTGGCCTCAGGGATGCTGGGTGACCTCGTGGATGAGGATCTCTGGCTGGTGATGGAATGTGTGGATGGAGGCCCTTGACAGGAGGTTGTTGGAGACACACATGGGGCTGAAGGAGAGATGGCAGCTGTCAGTCGGGAGGGCAGGGACCCCGCTTGAGAGTCCATTGCCTTGGACACCCTCAGCCACAAGATGTCCAAGAAGTCACACAAGGCTTTGGCACTCTCAGCCTTCTTTCCCCCAAGTTCCAGCTTTCTGTACATTTACAGTAGAGAACCTTGCTTGTTTCTAGAACTAGAACAAAGATCCCAGATGGAACAAGCCTTGCTGGTTTTAGTCAGAAGCATCAGTGACCAAAAGTTGTATTTCCTTTGGTTTGGTCACATCTTTGTTCCTTCTCAGTGTTCAGGCTGGGCTGTGGGGTGTCCTCATTTGCTGCATTTTCTGAGCTCCTCTTGGATCTCTTGAGCAATAGGTTGTGCCCTCTAAGGATCCCTTGTGCTCCTTGGTGACCCAGGAGAACCTTCCAGGCAGTTTTTGGGGGAGCTGCTGCTGTGATGTCACAGGAACGTTGCTGTGTCCTTGTGGTGTTCCCATTGCTGTGGGACACAGAGGCCTCAGTGTCAGAGCGGCTCTGGGTGCCTGATCATAGCCTGAGGATCCTCCTGCCCGAGGCATTCTCAGCAGCCAGCCCAGCCCTTAACCAGTGTCCTTCTGTCCTTGCAGGGGGACAGACGGTCTGCAGACATGTGCAGCACAGCCAAAATGATCCAGCAAGTGGTTGCTGCAGTTCACACTTAGGACTCTGTGGCTTCTTATGGGTATTTTTTAACCCACTGGGCCTCTGAATCGAGGATTTCCCCAGGTGCACCATATGTGCCTTTGGGTTTGCTCTGGGCTTTCTGTTCTTCCTTTGGAATAGAGGTGATTTTGAAAGAAAATTGCCATTAAGATGCCATTCCTTTGGGAAAGCTCCTGCCAACAACTTCTTAGAAAAGGGGTTGTTTGTAGCCAGCAGGGTGTGCACAGCATTTGGAATGTATCCTGGGGGGTTCTGTTCTCTAAGAGGAGAGTCTGTGGCAGCAGATCCTGGCATTCTTTCTGTTTGCTCACCCAGCCAAAAACTGGACACAGCCTTGTATTTTGTGCTCTTCTCTTGCTTGCTGTGTGATCCAAAAGGACTGTGACTCCAGGAAAGAAGTTGTGAAAGTAAAATGCTTTCTCTTGGCATTGACTTGTTGTGTGGGATTTTCCCGCAGAGGCAGCTTTTTCTCCTAACAGCGTCTGGCTCAGGTGAAGGTCACCTCACACATGGATGCTGGGAAGCTCCTTCTTCAGTGAGCAGGAAAGGAACCTTTGGTGTTCAGAGATCCCAGCTGTTCCCTTTCAACACCAGTATAAGCCCAGTTAGCTCCAGTATGATCCTTGTCACATGGCAGCATTCCCAGTACAGTCCCATTTGCCTCTGACTAGATCAACCCAGTCAGTCCCAGTATGATGTCATTTGCTCCCAACATGTTCCCAGTTGCTCCCAGTCACCCCCAGTATGGGGGATGATGTGCATGGTATGTTCCCATTCATTCTCAGATACTCCCAGTATGAGTCCAGTCAGTCCCAGTATGATCCAAAATTGGATTGCTGGGAGGCTTCATGGAATCCTGGAGACCACTGTGACACTCTAGGGCCCCATGGAACCATGGTGACACCAGGTTGGCTGGGAGTGTTGATGTGCTGCAGGGTAGGAGGGCTCTGTACAGGGACCTGGACAGGCTGGATCCAGGGCCCAAACCCAACAAGGTGAGGTTTAACAAGTCCAAGTGTTGGGTCCTGCACTTTGGCCACAACAACCCCTGCAGTGCTACAGGCTGGGGACAGAGTGGCTGGACAGCAGCCAGGCAGAAAGAGACCTGGGGCACTGATGGACAGCAGGCTGGGCATGAGCCAGCAGTGTGCCCAGGTGGCCAAGAAGGCCAATGGCTCCTGGCCTGGATCAGGAACAGTGTGGCCAGCAGGAGCAGGGCAGGGATTCCTCCTCTCTACTCTGCACTGGTTGGGCAGCACCTTGAGTGCTGTGTCCAGTTCTGGGCCCCCAATTTAGGAAGGCCATGGATGGGCTGGAGCATGTCCAGAGAAGGGCAACAAGGCTGGTGAGGGCTCTGGAGCACAAGTCCTGTAAGTGATAGTAAAAGATCTCAAAATGGTAGAAAATTTGGGGACTTAGAAAGAAAGTTAGGTTTGGAAAGGCCTTGGAAAAGTTGGCCCTGGGAAATGTTAGGCCTTGTACTTGCTAAAGATCAGGTGAAACTGCACCTGTGTAATCAGTAGATGGTCATGATACAATTGTTAGATATGATTGGATATAATTATTGTTTAAAGAACACGAGGAACAATGTTTGGGGGCTGGGGGTTATCAGGAGAAATTCATGCTTGGGTAAAAACAATGCATACAATAGAACAATGTAAGTTTAATAATTAATATGTAAGTTAAATAATGCTAGAGTATAAAACATGTTCAACTCAAAACCAAGATGGGTCAGATTTGGATATGTGTACCCCTAACACCCAGATCTCTTAATAAAGCACCTGCATATAATCATTTGTGATTATATCTGTTCCTGAACGCTAACCATTTCATCAGATTTTTCTGGAATTTTCTGAGATACTTGTGGAATTTTTGTGGAATTTTGTGGGATATTGAGGAGACTTGAAAAATTTTGAGGTATTTTTCTCAGATTTTGTGGAATTTTGTGGAGATTTTGTGGGATGTTTCTGGAATTTGGTAGGGTTTTGAGAAGATTTAGGGAATTTTGTAGGATGTTTCTAAAACTTTTTGGGATTTTTCTTGAGTTTTGTGGGATATTGAGGAGATTTTGTGGGATGTTTCTGGAATTTTTTGCGATTTTCTGGGTATGTTGGGGCAATTGTCGAGATTTTGTGGGATGTTTCTAAAATTCTGTGGGATTTTTATGGACTTTGGTGTGATTTTGAGAAGACACGAAGAATTTTGAGGGATTTTTCTTAGATTTTGGTGAAATTTGTGGAGATTTTGTGGGATGTTTCTGGAATTTGGTAGGGTTTTGAGAAGATTTAGGGTTTTTTTTTCAGTAATTTCGTGGGCTGTTTCAGGAATTTGGTGGGATTTTGAAAAAATTCAAATAATTTTGAAGGATTTTTCTTGAACATTGTGGGGTTATCTTGGATTTTGACGGATTTTTCTTGAATTCTGTGTAATATTGGGAAAATTTAAAGAATTTTGGGAAATGTTTCTGGAATTTTGTGGGATTTTTTTTGGAATGTTGTGGAATTTTGTGCAATTTTGAAGAGACTTGAAGAATTTTCAGGGATTTTTTCCTAGATTTTGTCAAAATTTGTGGAGTTTTTGTGGGATGTTTCTGGAAATTTGTGGATTTCTGTGGGATTTTGTGGGATTTTGTGGGATTTTGAAGAATTTTGAGGAGACATGAAGAATTTTGAGGTGTTTTTCTAGATTGTGTGGAAATTTGTAATGATTTTGTGGGATTTTCTGGAATTTGGTAGGGATTGAGAAGATTTAGGGAATTTTGTGGGATGTTTCTGGAATTTTGTGGGATTTTTCTGGAATTTTGTGGGGATTTTCAAGACTTTTGTGGGATTTTTGGTAGATTTTATGTAAATTATAGGAGATTTTTTGGGATGTTTCTGGAATGTGGTGGGATTTTGCGAAGATTTTTCTTAGATTTTATGGAATGTTTCTGGAATTTTTTGGGATGTTTCTGGAAGTTCGTACAATTTCTGTGGTATTTTGTGGGATTTTTGTGGAATTTTGTGTGATTTTGAGAAGACATGAAGAATTTTAAGGGATTTTTCTTAGATTTTGGTGAAATTTGTGGAGAGTTTGTGGGATGTTTCTGGAATTTGGTAGGGTTTTGAGAAGATTTATAGAATTTTGTGGGATGTTTCTGGAATTTTTTGGGATGTTTCTGAAATTTTGTGGGATTTTTGTGGAATTTTAAAGGATTTTGAGGAGACTTCAAGAATTTTGAGGGATTTTTCTTAGGTTTTGTGGAAATGAGAGGAGAATTTTTGGATGTTTCTGATATTTGGTGGGATTTTGAGAAGATTTTGGGAATTTTTGTGGGATGTTTCTGAAATTTTGTGGGATGTTTTAGGAATTTGGTAGGATTCCTGTGGTAGTTAGTGGGATTTTTGTCGAATTTTGTGGGATTTTTGTAGAATTTTGTGGGATTTTGTGGAGACTTGAAGAATTTTGAGGGATTTTTCTTAGATTCTGTGGAAATTTGTGGAGGTTTTGTGGGATCTTTCTGGAATTTGGTGGGGTTTTGAGTAGATTTAGGGAATTTTGTGGGATTTTTTCACAGTTCCATGATGCTTTTCAAGAATTTTGTGGGATTTTCTGAAAATTTAAAGAATTTTGTGAGCTATTTCTGGAATTTTTTGGCATGTTTCTGGAATTTTGTAGGATTTTTTTGGAATGTTGTGGAGTTTTGAGGAGGCTTGAAGAATTCTGAGGGATTTTTCTTAGAATGTGTGGAAATTTGTAAAGATTTTGTGGGATGTTTCTGGAATTTGGTAGGGTTTGGAGAAGATTTAGGGAATTTTGTAGGATGTTTCTAAAACTTTTGGGGATTTTTCTTGAGTTTTGTGGGATATTGAGGAGATTTTGTGGGATGTTTCTGGAATTTTTTGCGATTTTTTGGGTATGTTGGGGCAATTGTCGAGATTTTGTGGGATGTTTCTAAAATTCTGTGGGATTTTTATGGACTTTGGTGTGATTTTGAGAAGACATGAAGAATTTTGAGGGATTTTTCTTAGATTTTGGTGAAATTTGTGGAGATTATGTGGGTTGTTTCCGGAATTTGGTAGGGTTTTGGGAAGATTTAGGGGGTTTTTTTCAGTAATTTCGTGGGCTGTTTCAGGAATTTTATGGGATTTTGAAAAAATTCAAATAATTTTGAAGGATTTTTCTTGAACATTGTGGGATTATCTTGGATTTTGACTGATTTTTCTTGAATTCTGTGGAATATTGGGAAAATTTAAAGAATTTTGGGAAATGTTTCTGGAATTTTGTGGGATTTTTTTTGGAATGTTGTGGAATTTTGTGCAATTTTGAAGAGACTTGAAGAATTTTCAGGGATTTTTCCTAGATTTTGTCAAAATTTGTGGAGTTTTTGTGGGATGTTTCTGGAAATTTGTGGATTTCTGTGGGATTTTGTGGGATTTTGTGGGATTTTGAAGAATTTTGAGGAGACATGAAGAATTTTGAGGTGTTTTTCTAGATTGTGTGGAAATTTGTAATGATTTTGTGGGATTTTCTGGAATTTGGTAGGGATTGAGAAGATTTAGGGAATTTTGTGGGATGTTTCTGGAATTTTGTGGGATGTTTCTGGAATTTTGTGGGGATTTTCAAGACTTTTGTGGGATTTTTGGTAGATTTTATGTAAATTATAGGAGATTTTTTGGGATGTTTCTGGAATGTGGTGGGATTTTGCGAAGATTTTTCTTAGATTTTATGGAATGTTTCTGGAATTTTTTGGGATGTTTCTGGAAGTTCGTACAATTTCTGTGGTATTTTGTGGGATTTTTGTGGAATTTTGTGTGATTTTGAGAAGACATGAAGAATTTTAAGGGATTTTTCTTAGATTTTGGTGAAATTTGTGGAGAGTTTGTGGGATGCTTCTGGAATTTTTTGGGATGTTTCTGAAATTTTGTGGGATTTTTGTGGAATTTTAAAGGATTTTGAGGAGACTTCAAGAATTTTGAGGGATTTTTCTTAGATTTTGGTGAAATTTGTGGAGATTATGTGGGTTGTTTCCGGAATTTGGTAGGGTTTTGAGAAGATTTAGGGGTTTTTTTTTTCAGTAATTTTGTGGGCTGTTTCAGGAATTTTATGGGATTTTGAAAAAATTCAAATAATTTTGAAGGATTTTTCTTGAACATTGTGGGATTATCTTGGATTTTGATGGATTTTTCTTGAATTCTGTGGAATATTGGGAAAATTTAAAGAATTTTGGGAAATGTTTCTGGAATTTTGTGGGATTTTTTTTGGAATGTTGTGGAATTTTGTGCAATTTTGAAGAGACTTGAAGAATTTTCAGGGATTTTTCCTAGATTTTGTCAAAATTTGTGGAGTTTTTGTGGGATGTTTCTGGAAATTTGTGGATTTCTGTGGGATTTTGTGGAATTTTGAAGAATTTTGAGGAGACATGAAGAATTTTGAGGTGTTTTTCTAGATTGTGTGGTAATTTGTAATGATTTTGTGGGATTTTCTGGAATTTGGTAGGGTTTTGAGAAGATTTATAGGATTTTGTGGGATGTTTCTGGAATTTTTTGGGATGTTTCTGAAATTTTGTGGGATTTTTGTGGAATTTTAAAGGATTTTGAGGAGACTTCAAGAATTTTGAGGGATTTTTCTTAGGTTTTGTGGAAACGAGAGGAGAATTTTTGGATGTTTCTGATATTTGATGGGATTTTGAGAAGATTTTGGGAATTTTTGTGGGATGTTTCTGAAATTTTGTGGGATGTTTTAGGAATTTGGTAGGATTCCTGTGGTAGTTAGTGGGATTTTTGTCGAATTTTGTGGGATTTTTGTAGAATTTTGTGGGATTTTGTGGAGACTTGAAGAATTTTGAGGGATTTTTCTTAGATTCTGTGGAAATTTGTGGAGGTTTTGTGGGATCTTTCTGGAATTTGGTGGGGTTTTGAGTAGATTTAGGGAATTTTGTGGGATTTTTTCACAGTTCCATGATGCTTTTCAAGAATTTTGTGGGATTTTCTGAAAATTTAAAGAATTTTGTGAGCTATTTCTGGAATTTTTTGGCATGTTTCTGGAATTTTGTAGGATTTTTTTGGAATGTTGTGGAGTTTTGAGGAGGCTTGAAGAATTCTGAGGGATTTTTCTTAGAATGTGTGGAAATTTGTAAAGATTTTGTGGGATGTTTCTGGAATTTGGTAGGGTTTGGAGAAGATTTAGGGAATTTTGTAGGATGTTTCTAAAACTTTTGGGGATTTTTCTTGAGTTTTGTGGGATATTGAGGAGATTTTGTGGGATGTTTCTGGAATTTTTTGCGATTTTTTGGGTATGTTGGGGCAATTGTCGAGATTTTGTGGGATGTTTCTAAAATTCTGTGGGATTTTTATGGACTTTGGTGTGATTTTGAGAAGACATGAAGAATTTTGAGGGATTTTTCTTAGATTTTGGTGAAATTTGTGGAGATTATGTGGGTTGTTTCCGGAATTTGGTAGGGTTTTGAGAAGATTTAGGGGGTTTTTTTCAGTAATTTCGTGGGCTGTTTCAGGAATTTTATGGGATTTTGAAAAAATTCAAATAATTTTGAAGGATTTTTCTTGAACATTGTGGGATTATCTTGGATTTTGACTGATTTTTCTTGAATTCTGTGGAATATTGGGAAAATTTAAAGAATTTTGGGAAATGTTTCTGGAATTTTGTGGGATTTTTTTTGGAATGTTGTGGAATTTTGTGCAATTTTGAAGAGACTTGAAGAATTTTCAGGGATTTTTCCTAGATTTTATCAAAATTTGTGGAGTTTTTGTGGGATGTTCCTGGAAATTTGTGGATTTCTGTGGGATTTTGTGGGATTTTGTGGAATTTTGAAGAATTTTGAGGAGACATGAAGAATTTTGAGGTGTTTTTCTAGATTGTGTGGTAATTTGTAATGATTTTGTGGGATTTTCTGGAATTTGGTAGGGATTGAGAAGATTTAGGGAATTTTGTGGGATGTTTCTGGAATTTTGTGGATTGTTGTGAAATTTTGTGGGATTTTGAGGAGACTGGAAGAATTTTGAAACATTTTTCATAGATTGTGTGGAAATTGGAGATTTTGTGGGATGTTTGTGGAATTTTGTGGGATTTTGAGGAGGTTTAGAGAATTTTGTGGGATGTTTCTGGAAATTTGTGGATTTCTGTGGGATTTTGTGGGATTTTGTGGGATTTTGAAGAATTTTGAGGAGACATGAAGAATTTTGAGCTATTTTTCTAGATTGTGTGGAAATTTGTAATGATTTTTGTGGGATTTTCTGGAATTTGGTAGGGATTGAGAAGATTTAGGGAATTTTGTGGGATGTTTCTGGAATTTTGTGGGGATTTTCAAGACTTTTGTGGGATTTTTGGTAGATTTTATGTAAATTATAGGAGATTTTTTGGGATGTTTCTGGAATGTGGTGGGATTTTGCGAAGATTTTTCTTAGATTTTATGGAATGTTTCTGGAATTTTTTGGGATGTTTCTGGAAGTTCGTACAATTTCTGTGGTATTTTGTGGGATTTTTGTGGAATTTTGTGTGATTTTGAGAAGACATGAAGAATTTTAAGGGATTTTTCTTAGATTTTGGTGAAATTTGTGGAGAGTTTGTGGGATGTTTCTGGAATTTGGTAGGGTTTTGAGAAGATTTATAGAATTTTGTGGGATGTTTCTGGAATTTTTTTGGGATGTTTCTGAAATTTTGTGGGATTTTTGTGGAATTTTAAAGGATTTTGAGGAGACTTCAAGAATTTTGAGGGATTTTTCTTAGGTTTTGTGGAAATGAGAGGAGAATTTTTGGATGTTTCTGATATTTGGTGGGATTTTGAGAAGATTTTGGGAATTTTTGTGGGATGTTTCTGAAATTTTGTGGGATGTTTTAGGAATTTGGTAGGATTCCTGTGGTAGTTAGTGGGATTTTTGTCGAATTTTGTGGGATTTTTGTAGAATTTTGTGGGATTTTGTGGAGACTTGAAGAATTTTGAGGGATTTTTCTTAGATTCTGTGGAAATTTGTGGAGGTTTTGTGGGATCTTTCTGGAATTTGGTGGGGTTTTGAGTAGATTTAGGGAATTTTGTGGGATTTTTGTTGGAATTTTTGGGATATTGAGGAGGCTTGAAGAATTCTGTGGGATTTTTCTTAGAATGTGTGGAAATTTGTGGAGATTTTGTGGGATGTTTCTGGAATTGGTAGGGTTTTGAGAAGATTTAAGAAATTTTGTGGGATTTTATTTGAATTTTGAGGGATTTTGAGGAGACATGAAGAATTCTGTGGGATTTTGGAGCAGTGCCTACAACTCCCGTGATGCTCCGCGGCACCTTTAAACCATATTATAAGGGCGCCTACAGCTCCCATCATCTCCCGCGCCCCATGGAGCCTTGGTACAGCCCCCCAAGTGCCCGCCCGGACCCCGAAGGGTCCCCAGATTCCCCTCCCTGACCTCCAAGTGTCCCCCTGGACCCCCAAGTGTTCCCCCTGACCCCGAATTGTCCCACAGAATCCTTACGTGCTCCTCCATGTGCCCACCGGCACCCACAAGTGTCCTCCAGACCCCCAGGTGCTCTCTAAATTCCCTTCCCAGAACTGAAACTGCCCCAAATGTTCCCCAGAAAAGTTTCCATGGACCCCAATGTGGCCCCTTTTACCCTGTCTGAGAATAATTTCGAAATTATGATTAATGGGCTAAAAATAGGAGTAATTAGCATAAAGAGGGAGAAATAGTGGTAAGTTAATTAATGAAGGGAATTGTGGTACTTAGAGCCAGAGAAGAATCATGGTTTTTGTTCCTGAAAATGTATCAATTCTTTTAGATAAATGCAAAAACAAGGTTATAAGAATACAGAATAATATTATTATAAAAAGTAAAATTTTATTTTTATAAATTAATTAGATTGGAATGATAAACAAAAATTGATAAATGTTCTCAATGCTTTGGGATGTCAGGCCCAGGTGGGCGATGTCAGACATGCTGAGGCTCGGGGTGAGGAGCAGGTTGTCCAAACAGGGGCAGCCCAAAAGGGGCTCATTCTTCTCTGTGACCAGACCTCCTAAGGAGACATTCAGCATCAGGATTGTAAAGAATAAATCGTGACCTCCTGATCAGTACACAAAGACGTTTTACAGTTTGAAGAGTAGAATGTTGTCACTGTAAGGGGTCTTCTTTGTTAATATACCTCACGTTGTGTCATGTTTGGTAAATACGAATATTGTTTTACCAGCCTTGTTAATGCCACCTGGCCTTGTCTATTGCCTCTGCTGCTCCCGGCACCCCCCAATGGCACCGATGACAGCACCCGGTGTGTAGATGAGCCGAACTCCCATGGGGGGTAGCACCCAGGGGAAGTGGGATTAACATCTAAAGACCCCTAGAATCAGCGAGCCATGGCACAAACTGGACTCCAAACTACACTGTGGAGCAAGGGAGAACATTGAGCAACTGAGTGATGTTCCGGACCTTGTTGTTGTAACTACACAACATTTACTATCCATGACTACCCTAGGTTTACAATGAACCAGTGTCTTCCTACAGACTCTCCTGAAGACGGAATCCCCATCTCTGCCTTGTTGCAAAGTTGAACACCTCCTTTTCTGGGTTGTCCATTGGGAACAGCAGTGGTTGAGCTCCCCCACCTAGAGCTGACCTCAATAAAGGCATTAAAAAGGAGCTGCTCTCCTTGCCTATTCTTTTCAGAAGGACTGACCCCGTGGCAGAGTGACCCACGCTGCAGCACTGTGAGGGGGCTGTTCCTCATGGGATGGACTCAGGTTGGAGAAGTTCCTGGAGAAGTCTCCGGTGGGAGAGAGCCCAGGGTGCAGCAGGGGAACGACTCCTGTCCCTGAGCAGGGGGAAAAGCCCCGGGGGATGGAGTGACCATGGCCCCATTCCCTGTGTCCCTGCACTGCCGGGGGAGGAGGCACAGCTGGGAGAAGGGAGGGGTGGGGGGAGCTGGTTTTAAGGGTTTTCAATTACTTCTCATGATCCTGCTCTGAGTTTTTGGAGTTTTCTGACAGAAATCTCTCTCCTCCCCCACAGGGATTTGGGGCAGTTTTCCCTTTTCGGGGAAAATCCCAGCAGTGCACTGATGCTCCTAATTAGCGCTGGGAGAAGTGAGGCTAGGGCTTCCCGCTGAGCTGGAGCCACCGAATACCCAGGGCTGGGAAAGGCGGGCCGGGAGCTGCGGAGAACTTTGTTTGTATCCGGAGCTCAATGGCGGCTCGGGCCGGGCCCGTTCCAGGGCTGTTCCTCATGTCCGCCCTTCCCCTCACACAGCCTGGGGGGCCCTGAGAGCGCGGGGCGGGGCTGTGCCGTGTGCAGAGCCCGCCGCTGGCTGCGATTGGCTGCTGCTGCCGTCACTCGTGGTTCTGGCGCGCTCTGATTGGGCAGAGCGGGGACAAGCCCGGCCCCGCTGGCGCCCCCAGGGCGGCCGTGGGGCAGGAGAGCCGCCATTGCCGGAGCGTCTGTGCGGGCCCGGGAGCGGCGGCAGCAGCGGCCGGAGCCCGGTGAGGCGGCGGCGGAGCTCGGAGGCGGTCCCGGCCATCGCAGGTGGGAGCCGCGCTCGGTTCTGCGGGATCTCGGGGCTCGCTGCGGGCCCGGGAGGTGGCGGCGGGGGGCTCTGGCGGGTTGTTTGTGCCGTGGCCGGCCCGTGTTGGCCCTGGCGTGAGGGCGCCGCGGGAGCGGCTGCCCGCGGTCTCCTTCCCGCTGGGGCCTCGGCAGGAGCCGGTGCCGGAGCAGCGCTGGCTCGTCCCGCTTCGTGTCGGTAGCCCGGAGGTGGCTGCGCTGTGCCCGGGGCTGGGCGGGAAAATTCCCGGCGCTAGAGGTTTGTGTCCCCAAAGGAGCCAGAGGAGTGGTGTGAAAGTGACTTTATTGCTGCCCAAAGGGAGAGGCCATGGGGCATTTGCCATGCGCTCTCTCCAGTTGCTGGAGGACGCGGCCTCATTTTTATCCTAATTTTCCCAGCCGTATGTCCCTCTCCCTTTCCCCACTGGCAGAGGTGCTTGGAAGGTTCAGACTTCCCGATCTGCCTCTTGCATGTCCCGGTTAAGATCTACCCCCCACTTTTGTAGAACATCCGATATTGATGGCTCTGTTAAGTCTTTGTTCTTCTGGAAGTTCAGGAATTTAGCGGGACTTTGTCAGAGCAGTGGTCCTTGTCAGCTAGTAACATTTTCTGAAACTGATGCTTTCTCCCATTGCTTCCTTACGTGCAAGTCCCTGGCCCTATCTGCAAGCAGATTCACTCATTGACTCTGTCTTTTCTTCCTGTGTGTTTCATTTTGGGATTGCTCTCAGTGCCCTCATTCGCTGTCCTTTTGTAGCTGTTTCTGGCTTAGGAGGCCTGGCTGCCGCCTGCATCCCCTTGCTCAGCTGCTGAATGAGCTGCACTCAGCAAGGTCAGGCATGGTGAAAAGATGAGAGTTGCTGTAGAACATAAGAGGAGAAACAGCATTCGTTTAACCCATGGTCTGCCAGGGAACCACAAAAAGTTGCCCATTCCCATCCTTTCCACGTATGGACCGGTACATGAGCTCTTTTCTTCTATCCTTTGTTACCTGTTTCTCCACTTTTCCTCTGTGACCTATTTGCCAGCAGCAATTCGAGTAATTTAATTTTCCACAAACTCTGCCTCCTTTTCCTGCTAAAAGATAATCTGACTCCATCCCATGTTGAAATGTTGTGTTCCTCATCTGAGCGGATTGGTTGTGAAGATAGTCAGGAATTGGAGCTGTGTGGTAGAGTATTATTTTGAGGACATCCTGTAATCTTATTATGCCATGGAAATGATAAATGCGTTCTCTGGCTCCTGATATGAATTTGTTAGGGTTCCCAGGGGCTGGTCCATGGTGTTGCAGGATGTGTTCTGGTGGCCGTTCATCTTTTCCCCAATTTTGAGTGCTCCCTCCAGCCAGGACTCCATCAATTTTTGGCTTTTCTCTAATTAAATCAGCACATCAGTTGGACTCCCAACTGATTTCCCTTAACTTGTAGTACCAAAAAAAGCCCCAGTGCTCTAATTCACCCTAGATAACATAGAAATCGAGAGCACAAGTTGAGGTGGGGAGTGGGGTGATCCCCCCATGTTTTATAGTGAAGTTTTCACAACATTCTCAATTTGCTGTTTTCCTTTGCAGCTTAACCAATTTCTACTGCAGAGTCAGATATCCTCACCATGGGCTCTGCCTTTAGCTGTGCAAATTCCATCTGTGTCAGCAGGCAGAGCTTGGGGTGAGGGGCAGAGGGGATCAGCCCAATTCCTCCCCCAGGCAGGAAGACCCTGGTACACTGTCCATGCTTTGCCCCAGAGGTGTTGATTTGCATTTCTAGAGCTCCTCTCCTGGCTGTCTGGAATGAAGCTTCTCTTCCAGGGCAGCCTTGGGATGACTCACATGGAGCCTCCCCCACAATCTGCTTGTTTTTCTTTTTCATTGTCATGGAGTTACTTTACCTTTAAGGAAAGTTGGAGTTGCTGGAGACTGCCTGGAGTCTTTTCTCCTGACCAATTATCGGTCATTGCTGAGAATTGACAGCAGTTTTAGCCATTGAAAAGTGGGATCAACTTGTGAACCCCACCTTAAAGTGTAAAACCAGAACTCTCTTGTTCTCTTTGTTTCTTGGCTGTGAAAGGTAGCAGACCTGCGGCTGGCCTCCGGTTCCCTGCCCAGGCCATGCGGCCGGGCGGGGGCCGGGCTGGGCCTGCCGTTCTCCTGGCCGGGAGATGGGGCCTGCGGGGGGCTTGCCCCAAGCCAAGCCAGGCCAGGCCGGTTCCTGGCTTAGCTGCAGGTTTTGCTGTGATAGAATTTACCAGAAAACTGTCGAGTAAAGAAGGAGAAGAGCTCTAAGCCTGCTGCAAGCAGAGACGGTGACCACACTCTCCAGAGCAGCTATGAAGAACTTTCCATTGCAGACAGCTCCAGCTCCTGTTCAGCAGAGATCACCGAACCGTCTACAAAAGCTTGGGCAAGATTTTAACTCTTTCTTATCCAGATGAGACTTGCGGATTAATCTTTTTATCTAGAGAGAGAAAAGGAGAGTGATCAACATGAAAAGAGACTTTATAAACTACTAGTGACAAGAAAGAAAAGAAGCTTCAAGAAAGGTAGAGAATTAAGAAGATGCTTTAATTAAGCTGAAATATCTTTCTGTTAAAACTATGGGGATGGACAATGAAGTCCTGAAAAGAGCTCCTTTAATTCATGATGGAGTATGGGGAGGAATAGAGTGTTCAAAGTGTAAATTTGAGTAAAAAGTAGAGTAATTATGGTATAGTGAAGTGCTGAGAGATTTGAAACCTTGAGAGGCGATGAGAAAACTGTTTTCTAGTGAAGCTCACAAAAACAGATGAAGAATACTGTTTGCCTTTGACTAACTTATCCTTAAAAATACTATCCCTAAACATCATGACGCATAACACATTTTAGAGTGATGTGGAATGGGAAGGGTGGGCTCTGATAACAGCAGCTCTAGGCAGCTGATATCAGGGAAACAGGAAACTATAACAAAAATAGTTTTCTTGTGAGAAACTCCATAAATTAACAGAAAGGAACTTCTGTTTCTCTACAGAGACTGGTGAAAAGACTGTAGAAAGAATTGGAACTGTTTAAACCATCAAAGTTCTAAAGTTTCTGTCTCTGTTGTCATGTGAACAAAAGAATAGTGGGCAGTAAGAAATGAAAAGGTTTTTCTGGAAGTTTATTCTGGTGTTATTATTATTGTATTTTGTCAATAAACTTTCTTTATTCCTTTTAAGTTTTACGCCTGTTTTGCTCTTGTTTTAATCCATATCTCACAACAAGAAATAAGTAAATTTTTTTCCTCTTTTGTTAATTACTGGTTTAAAACCACGACATTCATTTTTTTTTTTTTAATTTTCTATTAACTCTTTACATTTTAAAGGGCCTCCTTTCAAGCTCTTCTAGTTTTTAAAATGCAGCTTAAAGGTGAACATGGAAAAACCCATACCATAATTTTGCCATCACTAAGAGCCACGCACAAACATAGAAACAAAAATTAGAAAGCAATCAAGTATTTTCTTTTTCTTCTGTACTGACTAAAAACTGATTCTCACACCCCTGGCCCAAACAGAACTGACAACATAAAAGAATTATTACGAAAAATTATTCTAATGGTGTAATTCTTTCACTGCAACTGTGAAAAGCAAAAACTCTCCAACAATGCCTTTAGAGAAATAAAGCATTACTTGATTCTGAACAGAATCATTTCAACCACACATAGTCTGCATGTGCAGAGAAAATCATTCCATGACATGTGAGTTTTACTAGATGTTTCCTAAGCTTTATACAGTCTGAACCCATAGAAATCCATTGGTTTCGTGTTCATTGTTTCCAAGTTGTGGAGTTCTTAGTGTTTGGTTTCCTGTTGCACCCAGATTTCTGTGCCTCTGATGTGAATTAGGTCTGCACTCCTGCATTTCCTGCTCAGCCTTTTCCAGACCAGGTGTCTCCAGCTGTGCCAGGGCAGTGTCTGGGGTAGATGTTGGTTGATGTTTGCTGCTGGCCTTGATGTTTTGTTGATGGTCGTTGTCTTTGTGGGAATCTTTTGGGCTCTTCCCAGTCTGTTGACATGTTAAGCTCATCTCTGCTGAGTGGTGGAACATCCCTTTAAAAAACCCTTTAAAATTCCCTTCCCCAAGGCAAATGCAAACCAAGCCTGACCGGAGAAATCAGATAAAAAATAATTTTACATTTAGTATATTTTCCCACAATCTAATCCCAGCCAGCCCAGAGTGTAATTGAGATCCAGAGTGGAATTCTCACGGTGCCTTCCCCAGCAGCTGTGGTGAGGGCAGGCACAGAAAGCCCTGAAGCTCCAGCAGTGCCAGCCAGGATTGTCCCGCAGTGGCTGGAGATGCCAAAGGAGGGTGCCCAGGCCGAGGATTTCAGCAGAGGATCTGTGGGCAGGCCCAGGGGCTTCCCCCGCTGGGGAGCCCTGGCTGCTGCTGCGTTGCCTTCAGTGCAGGCTCAGGGGCGGCCTCCCATCCTCCTGCTGCAGCCGGGAAGTCCAAATCTCCGGGGCTTCAGAGCCCTTGAGCCGAGGCTGAGGGGTCCCCCCGTGTTCAGCTGTGCTGGGGCTGTTTCTGTGCTCAGGGACACTTGGAATGGGCTGTGTCACTTGGCCACCAGAGCTGCTTCTTTCCACTGCTTCGGCAGGACCCGATGTCCTGGTTGAGTGTGTCGTAGTAGAGATGGACAATGACACCTGTTTCTTCTTCCATCATAGCTGAATCTTTATTGCACACAGCTTATCAGCTTCTGATAACACATGGTTATCAGAAGGCACCGTGCTTAATTCCAGTTGGTTAGGAACTCAGTTCACTGGTTGGTAATGGTGAGTGTACACGTCAATCCAAACTTTTCTCTCTAACAATGTTTACATGCTTTTTCTACTGATTCCCATGGGACAGATCCCTTGTTACTACAGGTGCACCTGTTTTTTTCCCCAAGAATAGTTTGTTATGTTAACAAACTTTTCATTCTCAAGTTGTTTTTGCATGGGAACTTATCAGGCCAGCTGCTAGCTACACTTAGCCCACATAACAAGTCTTAAACCATGATTTTACAAGTCCTTTCTTTTGTAAGGCTTTACCTTTATGTGACAGGGTGTTGTGAACAACAAAGTCCAAAGGTGGGTGTGTCTCAAATCTCTCCCAGCCCGGGTCTGTATTTCTCTCAATTCAATGCAGGCATGGGTTTCTTCCCAGCCCCCTCTCCAGGCTGTTCAAACAGGAGGCAGGGTTAAACCCTTCCCCTGTCCTCAATTCTAAATCCTCCTGTGCCACTGAGCAAGTTTCATACTGTAATCACCGAGCTCTGCTCATCCATTTAGAGGCTCTGTTGGGGTACGTGGGAGAAGGTGAGGAGGGATCCCCAGGGGTCGTGTCCCCCCCCGGGAGCGCCTGTGACTCCCCCATGTCCCCCCCATGCTGGGGTCACCCCCTTTTGTATCTGCCAGAGCTCCTGACCCAGCTCCTGCTGTGCCCTGGGAGGGGCTTTGGGGAACCCCCCCTGGGACCCCCTTGGATCCCCATTCCTGGGCCCTGGGACCCCCCCGCATCTCCTTCCCCAGCTCTGGGACCCCCCGCACCCCCTTCTGCACCAACAGCGCCCTGCACCCCCTTTCCCGGGGATCTTCCTCTGCCAGCCCCTGGATCCCCCGGTTCCGTCAGCCCGGGGACCCCCGGAGCCCCATTCCCGGCCATCCCGGGGCACCGCACCCCCAGGCCTCCCTTTCCAGGGAAAGCCGAGCTGGGCACAGAGCTCTCCAGCCGCTCTGGGATTTCTGATCACCCAAAGGAGAGGGAGAGAGCAGCAGAGAGAGAGAGAAGGAGATTGGGAATCGGGGCTCGGGCTCCCAGCGCCAGCTCCTGCTCCGCCGGGGCTGGGGAGCCGCAGCCGCAGGAGAAATGGGATCCGCGGATCCCGGGGCTTCCTCCCCTTTGGGCCGAAGCCGGCGGGTTCCAGGCAGAACTTGAGCGCATGGCCCAGGAGTTCAGCCCAGCCCGGCGCGGGGGTCCCGCACTGAGCGGCCGAGGAGGGTCCCGGGGTATCCCGGGAGGGGATCCCGGGGAATTCCCTGGAATTGCTCCGTCCCCTCCCCCCGCGCTCCCTCGGGCACTTTCGCTTCCACCTTGCCTGCCCTGCACTGGGATCTGCCCGGCGACCGGTGACGTCACTGAAGCCTCGGGCTGCCACTGGCGGGCAGCAAAGAGCGGAGCCAATGGCGGGGCCGGAGGCGGCTCTGGGGGCGGGGCCGGGGCTGTGGGCGGGGCCGCAGCGGAGCAGCGCGATGGCTCCAGCGCTGGGGCCGGGGGCGCTCCCGGGGGGCGGCGAGAGGTGAGGGGGACCACCGGCACCGGGACTCTTTGATCGGCCATTCCGGAGCGCCGAGGGGCCCCTAAACCCCCATTCCTGGGCGCCACCATCCCACCGAACCCCCATTCATGGCCGTGGGTCCCACCCTGCACCCCTTTATCCAGGAACGCCTGCACCCCTTTCCCGGCCATCCCTCCTCTCGCAGCCCCCAGAGCCACCTTCTCCTTGACCCATTTACCCCCTCGACCCCTATTCTTGCCTCTCCCAGCAGCCAGCCCCTCCTTTCCACAGCACTGAGGACACCCGGGACCCCTATTCCCAGCCATCCTGGCTTTCCCTGCCCTGTCCTGGCAATGAGGACACCGTGGACCCTTGGAGCTCCCTTTCCTGGATACAGGAACGCCCTGAACTCCAGCCATGCCACATCTAGCCAGCCCTAGCCTCCCCTCTTGTCAGTCCTGGCACCCCCAAATGCTCTTCCCGGCTCTCCCCTTTCCCCCTTTCCTTCAGCCGTGACCCCCCCGATCCCAAATCTCCAAATGTTCCCCCAGTTCTCCTCTCCCTGCGTTCCCTGCACGCGGCGCTGTCGGAGCCCGGCCCGGGCTTCCCGCAGTCCATGTCCATGGGGTCCCTGGCTGGGATCCCCTTCCAGCGCCGCCGCAGCGAGCGGGGCCGGGCGGAGCCGCAGCCCCGGGGATGGCGGCCGGAGCCGAGCCGGGATATTGGGATAGCCAGGGCTGGGATACTGGGATAGCCAGAGCTGTGATACTGGGATAGCCAGGGCTGGGATATTGGGATAGCCAGAGATGGGATATTGGGATAGCCAGGGCTGGGATATTGGGATAGCCAGAGTTGGGATACTGGGATAGCCAGGGCTGGGATATTGGGATAGCCAGAGTTGGGATACTGGGATAGCCAGAGCTGGGATATTGGGATAGCCAGGGCTGGGATACTGGGATAGCCAGAGCCGGCACAAGGAGCGGTACCGGCACGGGGCCAGCGGGGAGCTGCAGATGCTGCAGCAGCAGCACAGCCAGAGCGGGGCTGAGCGGGGGGAGCCAGGGCTGGGGGATCTGTGGGGCTGTGATGGCAACTGTGGCACCGCCATGGGGATCCCTGAGATCCAGGCTGAGGGATTAACAAATTCCTTGGCTCACAGCTGCAGGGAATGTCTCCAGAAATATGTCAGATATGGGCAGGAGGCGCTGGAGTGTAAAGGTGGGGAGGGCAGAATTCCCAGGGAATATGGGAATGTGGGATTTGGGAAGGCAAATCCATGGCTGGGAAATCCATGGAAATGCAATGAATGGATCTCAGACATCCCATTCCCACGGGACGTCCAAGGATGGATCCCACTGCTGTCCCATTCCCATGGGAATTCCCCGGATGGATCTCACTGCCATGCCATTCCCATGGAATTCCATGGGCAGATCTCCTCATCCCGCAGCCATGGAAACTCCAATCAGGTTCCCCCCCAAACCCATCCTGGGGACTGCCTTGTTTTTTGCCATCCCCACCCCCCACAAGACTCCTGGGGGTCTCCCCCATGACCCACCCAGACTCATCCTGGGTCCTCCCTCATCCCCTCACAACGAGAATTCAAGGGAGTCCCCCCGTGTCCCCTCCCCCAGGACTTCGGGGGTCCCACCCGACCTGTCTGTGCACTCCTAGATTTCTTCCACAGCCCCCCTGTGATGGTGGAGGGTGGGGGCCGAGTGCTGGTGCCCCCCTGCCTGCAGCAGATCCAGCGGTGAGAGCAGTTTGGGTGGTCCCTCAGCATTTGGGGTCCCTGGGATTTGGGGTGACTCCCTGGGCCCCCCAGGATCTCCCTGAACACGCTGACGCTGCCTGTGCGCAGTGAGAAGGTTCAAACCCAGCACAGGGTCCCCAGCACTGCCACCCACATGGCGCAGGTATTCCCAAAGCTGCCGAGAACCCCCAAACCCCCTGGGACACCCCAACCTCTCCGGGATCCCAAACACATCCCTGGATACTCCAAAAACTCCCCAAGACTGCAAAACCCCATACAGACATTGAAAAGGTTCATACCTGGCATGGGATCCCTATCTCCATCACCAGAAGGTACGCCAAAACAACCTTGGGACCCCCAATTCCACCCCTGGGATCACCCAAATTCCTTCATTGGGATTCCTGTAAACCCCCCTCGGGAACCCCCAAAAAACACCATGGCCCCAAAAGCACCCAGAACTTCCGAAAACCCTCAGGAACCCCTTATGAAGGTTTATACCCAGCATGGGGACCCCATCACCTTCATTGGCATCACCAAGGTACCCCCAAACCCCAAACCCTCCCGGGACCCCCAACCCCTCCTGGGGCTCTACTGCCAGAATCAGCAGGAGTGGTGTTGCCCTTTTAAGAGGAGTTACAGTGGGACCCGACAGTACGGGCAGCCCTTAAAGCAGCCATGGTAGAGAGAACCTCCAAAATCCACTCTGGGGGACAAAACATCTACAGGGGCTTGGGGTGGGGGCACCTCTAAAAATGTCACTTAAAGCTGTCATAATCCCCCCTCAAAAGGGGCTTGTGGGGCTGTGGCTGCTCAAACAAAATGGGGAGGAAAAAACACCCCTGTAGTGGTGGGATCCCCCCCAGAAAACCTGAAAAAGAGAAAAACTCCTCTTCAGAGGGGCCTGAAGACCCTGAAAGGCCCTGGAAGAGGGACAAGATCCCCTCCTCTGCTGGGGCCTCCCCGAGCCGGGAACTCTCCCGTTCCTGCACTCGGGGGAGCCCCGAACGACGGCGGCTCCTGGGCTGAGCCCCGCCTCAGCCGGGGCTGCGGGGGGAACTGGGGGGGCTGGGACGGGGCTTGGGGGTCCTGGGGTGAACTGGGGGACCCTCAGTGCTCCCACCTCCCCCTGTCCCGCCCCGTTCCCATTGTTCCCCCAAACCTCCGCTGCCCCCAGCTTGGTTTGGGGGGGACCCAGCCCTTTCCCATCGTGTCCTGGCCCGGCCCCGCTCACCCGAGGGCTCCGGACCGCGCACAGGGACAGAGGAGGGACAGAGGAGGAGGAAGAGGAGGGACAGAGAAGGAGGAAGAGGAGGAGCAGGAGGAGGAAGAGCTGGAGCAGGCAGAGGAGGCTCCACGTGCGCTCCCCCCTCTCTGGATCTGCAGCTCCTTCGGGACCATCGCCCCCCATCCCGCAGGTGCCCGGGGAGGGGGAGCTCTCCCCAAATACCCCAGGGTTCCCTGGGTTTGAGGTTTTTGGGGGGATGTTTGGGGATGGCAGGGCTCCAGAGCCGAGGCGCAGATGCCCCTCGGGGGGACCCCGGGGGTCCCCGGGAGGTGTTTTTGGGGGCTGCCGGTGGCGGTGGCGGCAGAGCCCCAGCGGGGCCGGGGGGATGTGGGTCCGGCATGGCCGGGAAAGGGGTTCGGGGCTCCCGGTGCCGGCAGTGGCTGCTCCCAGCATTGCCCAGTTGCTCCCCCCGTGTGGCTCCAGTTTCCTCTGCGCCCCATGATAAGCCAAATCACTCCTGCTCATTCCCTATTAGAGTACAATTTGCTTCCATTTTATCCCATTTTTTCACATTTTTATCCAATTTTTCCCCATTTTTATCCCAATTGTTTCCCATTTTTGCTCTATTTATTCTAATTTTTATCCCATTTTCATACCATTTTCCCCATTTTTATCCTATTTTTTATTTTCCCCCCTTTTTTTTCCTTTTTCCCTCCATTTTCCCCTTTTATCTCATTTTTCCTCATTTTTTCCCAGTTTTTCTGATTTTTTTTCCTATTTTTCATCCATTTTTACTCAAATTGTTCCCCATGTTTTCCTATTTTTCTAATCTTTTTCCATTTTTAATCTATTTTTCCCCCATTTCCTCATTTTACCCTATTTTTGCTCTATTTTCCCCCAGTTTTTTCCCCATGTTCTCTCCTATTTTCCCCATTTTCTTCCATTTTCCCCCATTTTTGCCTCATTTTTACCATTTTTATTCCCATTTTTATCCCAGTTTCCCCCATTTTTTCCCCATTTTTATCCAGTTTTTATCTAATTTTTCCACAATTTTATCCCAATTTTCTTCCATTTCTTTCTCCCATTTTTCTCCATTTTCCCTCTATTTCCATCCCATTTTCCCCATTTTTTTTCCTATTTTTATCCCATTTTTTCCCTATTTTTTTCCCATTTTGGCTCCATTTTCCCCCATTTTTGCTCCATTTTTCCTCCCATTTTTCTTTCTATTCCCCCTTTTTTTTTTGTAGTTTTCCACAACTTTTCCCCATTCTTCCTCCACTTCTATCCTATTTTTCCTGATTTCCTCCTATCTTCCCCATTTAATTATCCAAAAAATTGAAATCTGGGGGGAAAAAATAGAAATTTTGATGACAAAAAAGGGTGCTTTGGGGGAAAAACTGCATGAATTTTAATCACAGTTTTCCCGTGATTTTTCCATGATTTTTCCATGATTTCCAGTTGGAAGGTAGTGTGGGATTCATCTGAACATTCTGGAAGCTGGAAGAGGACCAGGCCATCAACCTTCCCAAAAATCTGGACCAGCTCATCCGCAATTCCACCTTTCCCCACTCCCTGGGTCCCAGGTCTGGAAATTCTTCTGTGACCTCCCAGGTAGGCAGTTCCCAAAATTCCATGGAAAAATGGGATAGGGGTATTTTGTCCTGGTTTTTTCCTGATTTTTCCCATTTTTTTCCCATTTTTTATCCCCATTTTTTCCTGCTTTTTCCTGATTTTTCCAGATTACTTTCCTCTTTCTTTTCCTCGCTTTGTCCCAGATTTTTTCCATTTTTCCCAATATTTTTCAATTTTTTCACTTTTCTTCCCTTTTTTCCCTGTTTTTCCCCAGTTTTTTCCTAATTTTCCTGTCGCCTCGGGGTGAGGCGACAACGCGAGATCTTCCGACCGGGGTTCCCTGTCTACCCACATCATCTCCCCCCCTCTCCATGAACAGAACTTTATAACAAATGACTTATGTAATTAACAACAAACCATGAACTTGATAGTAACAAACGTGAAACCAAACCGCGGTGTGTTAGTATGAACTGTCATGCAAACTTAGGTTAACTGTCTCTGCTCTAAATATAAAATGTCTATCTTATCTAAACGGGTTTTTATGAACTGGGCTAACTTATTAAGAAGACAAGGACCGAAAATAAGTACGAACACAACAACGATAACTGGTCCTGCTAACGTAGAAATAAGGGTGATAATCTAAGGGGATTGGCTGAACATCGAATTAAACCAGCTTTGTTGGGAACTACTTTGTTGCCGGCTACGTTGTTGGAGTCTCTGTTGTAGCTCTGCCATGGACTGCCCGACTGGCCCGTCCACAGGATTGCGAAGTGACCAGGTGTACGGCCGGTAAGGATGCACATCCAGTTCTCCCTGTCCACTTCGAGGCAGGCTTAGAAACAGGAAAGCACAAAGGCACAGACGTTGTGAAACTGCCGATGTCCATGTTGAGGACAAGAAGCAGGGTCAAGGTGGAGGATCATAGCGGTAGACCTGCCAAAAGAAACTCTGAGGTTTCATTAGCTAAGTTATACAGCACAGGCTTTAATGATTTCAATGGACACCACTTAATGATGTTATCTTTCTCCACTGCGGTTGTGCTGGCTCTGAACAGCCATGACCTCTGCGACTGCAGCGTGGACTGAACTTAGGTGTTCCTCCCTAGCCACATGTTTGATCATCGCCGCTATACTCGAGTCAGGTGGCAGTGAGCGTAAAATTTCTTTAGTTGTTAGATTACATTGCTGGCGCAGACAGTCGGCGACGACTGGGCCTTTGGCCTCTGCTGGCAGGTTGGAAGCATCTACAGCAGCTTGAAGCCTGTCTACAAACTGAGTAAAACTTTCACTCTGTTTCTGCCTCATTGTTGACCATGGGGCAGGTTTGGCAACTACCCTGCAGGCTGTGCGAATGGCTTCTCGGGCTGCACGAGTTGTGGCTGCGACCTCTGGGGCTCTCAAGTTCTGTGCTTGAGCTTGTGGAGTGACCATTGTTGGATCCCTGCCTGTCAGCCGTTGTAAGCTGGACCCCTGTAGTGGATGTTTGTCCCCTGCTATTCTTGCTAGCTCTCTTGCGCAATTGTCCTCCCATTCTTGCCTAAATACAATCATTCCAGCACCATCAAAAATCATCCTGCAAGTCTGTTTGATATCAAAGGGCAACATGTCGTCGTTACCAAAGAGCCCATCAATCAAGGTAGAAACCATGGCAGAATTTATCCCTCTCTCAGAAATTGCTTTGACAATTGCTTGTACATCCTTGGGGTTAACAGGGGAATAGGTCCTTTGACCATTCACTTCTCGGACAGGAAAAGCTAACACTGTGGGAGAAGCCCATTCAGCACATGCCATTTGGATCTCCTTCCAGTCCGTGAGTGGCATGGATTTTTGTGGGAATGAAGCCACCGGTCTTTCGGGCTTAACGAAATTTATTTGCATGCTCTCACAGTTTGAGTCCGAGTCAGAGTCGAGCCGGATGCATGTCTAAATGCACGCCGCTCTGCCTCCCGCGCGTGCCGCCTGTGGCCCCAGTCCCTCTCCGAGTCGGAGGAGGAAGCCGAATGGTAGTGGGCTTCCGGGCTGCGGTGCTTTTTGGTGGGACTCCGCCCTCTCCCTTTCCCAGGGACTGGTTTTTCTCCTCCCTTTCCCCGCCTTCTTTCCAGCAGGTTCTTCTCCTTACAAGGAGACAACCTACAGCACGCTCTCCGATTGGACCGTGAGCTCTCCTCCCATTCACTCTCAGCGCTGTCCGCCCGCCTCCCCTTAGACTCCCGATCGCGAATGTCCGCGCACGCTAGACACCCTTCGTTTCGCCCCTTGCTCGAGTTCCCGGCGCCATTACACGGCGCGTATGGCGGAGGCCTTTCCCCGACATCTCCAGGGCCCGCGGTGTCGGGCGCGCCCCGCGGCTCCGCGGCATCGGTACACCCCGGCGGCAAAGTGTGTTCCGCGGCCAAACCCGTGTCAGAGCCGGGCAGGCGGGATGGCGACTCGGGTCGCCCGTCATCATTAGATGGCTCGTTAGAATCGGTGGGGCAATCAATACACGTGGTCTGAGTGGCAGCTCCTACCCCCACCCGCGGTGTAACCCTTAAACAGCTTTGAGCTGCCTTCCAAACTTTCTGCTCGTGAAGCGCTTTTCTCAGCACTTCCATAACTCTCGCCCAGCTTTTAAGGCACTTGCTGGACTTAAAGCGCAACACGTCATTCGTGAACGCCTCGGTACACCTGACCCAGCAATCTGGGTGTAATATATCATCAATGATACATAATTCTAGCAATCTAGTAATCGCGCGTTCAAAGTCCCCTGATTTGCAGTCTATATCCCACTGCTTGTGCAGCTGCATAACTACCTTGCCGATCGACTGCATGTCGGCGGTACGGGAGCGTCCTCCCCGCTGGAGTCGGTCCTGCCGCTCCAGCCGTCACTCAGCGTCCGGCGAGACTCCCGAACTCCGGCCGCTCGAACCCGCGTGTATCGGGGAGCGGTCCCGGGTTTCGGCACCACTTGTCGCCTCGGGGTGAGGCGTAGCGACCCGGTTCGTGGGTGACACGACGGCTAAACTTACAGGCCTGTCGGGCAAATCACGCGCGAACACCAATGTGGTGGACGGTGAAAAGCCTTTATTTCCGGTGAGCTAGGTTTTATATCACCGAGATACGATGATGTAATCACCGTAGTATTATGGGTTATAGAACATTGTAGAAGGAGGGACCCTATCTTCGCGTACAACGCGAGATCTTCCGACCGGGGTTCCCTGTCTACCCACATCATTTTCCCCTCTTTTTTCTGATTTTTTCTGATTTTTCCCTCCTTTTTCTCCCAATTTTTCCCATCTTTTTTCAAGTTTTTTATCAACTTTTCCTGATTTTCCCCTGATTTTCCCCTGATTTTCCCCTGATTTTTCCCTTTTCTTTTCCCAAATTTTTTTGTCTTTTCCCCAATTTTTTCTCAAATTTTTCTCTGATTTTTCTGGTTTTTCTCATTTTTTCCCCATTTTTTCCTTGATTTTTCCCAAATTTTCCCCTGATTTTCGCCCAATCTTTTTTTCTTTTTTTTTTTTTTCTGATTTTTTCTGGGTTTTATTCCCTTTTTCTTTTCCTGATTTTTCTCTCATTTTTCACAATTTTTTTACCTATTTTTCACATTTTTTTTCCTAATTTTTCCCTCTGATCTGTCCCAATATTTCCTTATTTTTTCCAAAATTTTCCTAAATTTTGCCTGTTCATTTCCTAAATATTTCCTGGCTTTTTCCCAATTTTTCCCCAATTTTTTCCCCATTTTTCCCAGGTTTTGTCCCCCAGTTTCTTTTCCTCATTTTTCCCTTGATTTTTTTCTCTGATTTTTCCCAATTTTTTCCACCATTTCTTTTCCTGATTTCCCCCCATTTTTTCCTGATTTTTCCCTGTTCTTTTCCTGTTTATTCCCCAATTGTTTCACAATTTTCCCCTGATTTTTCCCTGTATTTCCTAATTTTTTTACTGATTTTTCCTGATTTTTTTTTCCAGGTTTCTTTTTTCTCTCTTTTCTAGATTTTACCCATTTTTTCCCCAAATTTTCCCAATTTTTTTTTTCCTGATTTTTCCTTTTCCTTTCCCAATTTTTTCTGGTTTGCCCCATTCTTCCTGAAAATTTTAATTATTTTTTTCTGATTTTTTTCCAGATTTTTTTTATCCTTTTCCTGTTTTTTTTTCCCTGATTTTCTCCTGATCTTTCTTTTTTTTTCAATTTTTTTTTTCTGATTTTTTCCCAATACTTTTCCTGATTTTTTTGCAAGCTTTTTCAAACATTCCTGGTTTTTCCTTGATTTTTCAAATTTTTGTTTGAATTTTTTCCTGATTTCTCCTGATTTTTCCCAGGGTCTTTTCGACTTTCTTTTCCTGATATTTTCCCTGATTTTTCCTAATTTTTCACATTTTTTTTCATGTCTCTCCTATTTTTTCCTGATTTTTCTTCTTCCTTTCCAAATTTTTTTCTAGCTTTTTCCCAATTTCTTCTCAAATTTCCCTGAGTTTTCCCTGATTTTTTCCCAATTTTTTCCCATTTTTTTCTACTATTTTTAGATTTTATGGCTCTTTCTTTTCCCGGTTTTTCCAACTTCTTTCCCAGTTTTTCTCCTGATTTCCTCAGGTTTTTTTCCAGTTCTTTCTGTTTTTTCCGGATTTTTCCTTCTTTTCCTATTTTTCCTTGATGTTTTTCCCCACTTTTCCTGATTTTTCCCAGATTTTTTCCACTTTCTTTTCCTGATTTTTTCCCCAATTTTTCCCATTTATTCCTTGAGTTTTCTCTTTTTTTCCCAAATTTTTCCTGATTTTTTCCCCCATTTTTTTAATTTCACCCTGATTTTTTTCTCTTTATTTCCCTGATTTTTCCCTTCTATTTTCCTTTTATTTATCCTGCTTTTTTTCCCATTTTTTCCCCAATTTTCCAGTTTCCTTTGCACTCCCAGTATCATCCCAGTAACTCCCAGTCTGATCCCAGTCACTTACAATCTAATCCCAATCACTCCCGGTATGAGCCCAGTGGCCGCCAGTTGCTCCCTGTCAGTTCCAGTATGACCCCAGTAGCCTCCAGTGTGATCCCTGGGACTCCCTGTCTCTCCCAGTATATCCCGGTCAGCCCCAGCATGCTCCCAGTCATTCCCAGCTCCTCCCAGTTGCTTTCAGCATGATTCCATTTGCTCACAGCCACTCCCAGTCAATCCCAGTATGATTCCAGTCACCCTCAGTGGGATCCCAGTCTCAGCCAGCATGGACCCAGCTGCTCCCACTGTTATCCCAGTATGATCCCAGTTGAGCATGATCCCAGAATAGTTGCAATTCTTCCCAGTTCCTATCAGTAGGATCCCAGTTGTCCCTAGAATAGTCCCAGTCCATCTCAGCATGATTCCACTCACTCCCAGTTGCCCCCAGTGTGGTTCCAGCTGTTCCCAGTCTGGTTACAGACACTCCCAGTATATCCCAGTTGCCCCAGCAAGGTTCTGGTTAGCTCAGAATAATCCAATTCTTTCCCAGTTACTCCCAGTTTCTCCCACTATGATCCTTGCTGTGGTCTCAGTCCCCTCAGCATGGTTCCAGTACCTTCCAGTTGATCCCAGCTGCTCCCAATGTCTCCACATTTTCCTCCCAACATGGGCCCAGTAGCTCCCAGTAAGCCCCAGTCAGGTTCCATTCACACCCACTGGAATCCCAGTGGTTCCCAGTGCTATCCCTGTAGGAGCCATAGTCACTCCCAGTATGGTTCCAGTCACTTCCGGGATGTTCCCAGTCACTCCCACTACAATCTCAGTCACTCCCAGTATGGTTCCAGTCAATCCCAGATCCTCCCAGCATGATTCCAGACATGGTCAGAGTGACTCCCTGTCACTCCCAGGGTGGGCCCAGTTGTTCCCAGTCACCTCCAGCATGGTTCCAGTCACAGCCAGCACCTTTCCATTCCATTTGCTCCCAGTAGGATCCCAGTTAGTTCCACTAGGATCCCAGTATGACCCCAGCATGGGCACAGCTGCTCCCATGATTATCCAGTGTGGTTCCAGTTGCTCCCATTTACCTGCACTGTGGTTTCAGTCTCTCCCAGTCTATCCCAGTTGCTCCTAGTCACTCCTGAGGTGCTTCCAGCCTGATCCCAGTTGCTCCCAGCCATTCCCAGTCATCCTGAGTCCAGTCCCAGTTGCTGCCAGTATGGTCCCAGTCTTGCCCATTATGGGCAGCTGCTCCCACTGTGATCCCAGTAGAATCCCAGTTGCCCTCAGCATGGTTCCAGTCACTCCCTGTTCCTCCCAGTGTGATCCCAGTTGCACTCAGTTACACCCAGTATAGTCGCAGTCCCTCCCCAGATGATCCCAGCCCTTCCCAGCATGGTCCCAGTCATCCCCAGTTGCCCCCAGTGCAGACTCAGTCACTCCCACTTGCTCCCAGTTGTCCCCAGCGTGGTTCCCGTTGTTCCCAGCATGATTTCAATTTCCCCAGTGTGGTCACAGACACTTCCAGTATATCCCAGTTATCCTCAGCATGCTTGTGCTCATTCCCAATCATTCCCAGTTACCCCAGTAAGGTTCCAGTTACCCCAGTACAAACCAGTCCCTGCCAGTGCTGCCACTCCTGGGATCCCCCAGTCCTCTCTGTGTTCTCCCCTCCTGCATCTCCCCAGAGCAGCCCCAAGGGCTGTCAGTCCCCAGCCAGGGTCCCCAGCCAGCCCCAGGTTGGATCTGCAGTCCCAAATTTTCCCAGTTTCCCTCTCCTTTTCCCTGGGCTGGGTTTCCCCTGCCCCCCAGCAGATGGGAGCAGTTGAGAGCCCCGCACTGCCCATCCCGACCTGTCCTGGCTCCATCCCCACTCCTCCCGTGGACTTCGGGAACGGGGCACTGAGGGAGTCGCTGCTCCTGTGGGAGGAGGAGGAGGAGGGATGGAAGAGGAGGAGCAAGAGGAAGAGGAGGGACAAAGGAGGATCAGAGAAAAGAAGAAGGAATCGTGAGGTCAAGTACTCCCTGAATTCACAGCCCTCGACCCATGGGATCATCACCCTCCATCCCACAAGTGCCTGGGGAGGGGGAGCTCGGCCCACATATCCTGGGGGGTACCTGGGTTGGTATTTTTGGAGGGGAATGTTTGGAGAATGAAGAACTCCAAAGCTGAGAGGAAAATGCCCCATGGGGGGATGCTGGGGGGTCCCAGCATCCCTAAGTGGGGAGATGGAAACAAAGGGAACTTTTCAGATTCCTGGCATTCCCAGCAGCCTGGCGAGGACAGGGACTGAGTAGACAGGGGACCCCCAGTGCAAGCGTGACCCCCCAGCAGCTGGGACAGGGGGGAACCCCTGACCACCAAAGGAGAGAGACCAGAGATGGGGAACTCCTGGGAAGCATTTTCAGGGCTGAATCTAGGAGTTTGGGGGGTTTTTATGGATAGTTTGTGATTTCTAGAGATGGACTTGGGGAGGAGAAACCCCCTAATCCAATGTGCTCATGAATTGTATTTTTCCCCAAACCAGGATTTCTAATTCCCAAATGTTGGCCAGATGGAGAAGGAGGCTGCGAGGAAGAGGAAGATGCCCCGGGACACCCCGGCAGGTGAGGAGGAAGTCACTGCCCTTTTTCGCCTCTCTCCTGCTCCATCTCCCAGCCCAGCACAGCCCCTGGCTGCAGAACAACCCTGCTGCTGACACACTGGGGACGCACTGGGGGGATCTCCTTCCCCTTCCCTCTGGTATGGAGTCAAATCCCATCCTCTCTTTGTCCTTCCTCCCCCAGACAAGGAGCTGAGGATGGAGACCAGGGAGGACAAATCCCTGCAGCAGAACCTCATGGAAGAGGCCGTTTTGACCAGTTCCAGGGCACAGGAATCCAACGGGGAGGAAAAGCCCCAGAGATCCCACAGGAGGAGGGGCTCCAAACGCAGCCCAGGGTGCTCTGAGGAGGAAAGACCCATCCTGTGCCGGGAAGGCGGCCGGAGATCCAGCCGGGGCTCTGAGCTGGTGGTCCATGAGCAGCTTCATGATGGAGAGAAGCGCTACAAGTGCTTGGAGTATGGGAAGAGCTTCAGCCGGAGCAACAGTCTGATCCAGCATCAGATGATCCACACTGGGGAATGGCCCTACGAGTGTGGGGAATGTGGGAAGGGCTTCAGCCGGAGGTCCCAACTGATCATCCACCAGATGATCCACACTGGGGAGAGGCCCTACGAGTGCCCGGAGTGTGGGGAGGGGTTTCATACCAGTTTCCGTCTCCTCAGGCACCAACGGATTCACACAGAGGAGAGGCCCTTCCACTGCCCCGACTGCAACAAGGGCTTCAAGCACAACTCCACCCTCGTCGCCCACCGGCGCATCCACACTGGGGAGAGGCCCTATGAGTGTCCCCAGTGTGGGAAGAGATTCACCCAGAGCTGTACCTTGACCAAACACCAACAGAGGCACCACTAAGGGAAGCCCTGCGAGTGCCCCAAGTGCAGGAAGAGCTTTGTGCGCTGCCCCAACTCCATCCCCCATCAGAGGCCCCACGCTGGGCAGAGCCCTGATGACCCACGTTCCCAGTGATCTGCGCTGGGAACACACTGGGCTGGTGGTCATTTTAGTTTGGTTTCAGTTATCTTTTGGTTCATCTTCATCCTTGTAAAACAGACAAAATTGGGGTAAAATTCAACAAATTCATCAAAAGCATCTTAAGCCTCAATTTTTACTAGTGTTTCAAGGGAATCAGGGATTTAGGGAGAAACTTGGGGGTTGTGGCAGTATTTGGTGTAGTTGTCTCCATTTCTTGGCACTCAAAGGGATGAGAGGGTTCCATCTGCCACCTCTAAACCACTCCAAAATTATACAGTTCCGTAGCCCCTCAGGGTGTAATGCCTTAAGCTTTAGCTTTCATATTTTTCATATTCTGCGCTGCCTAGGTTTGTAGTTTTGAACTTCATATTAAGTGTTAGTGAGCTCTCTTCACTTAGTAGGTAGACAAAACAATTCCTTTTCTAGCTTGATAACAAGGGTAGTCGTTACAAGTTCCAGGCCCAAAAGCATAAACAAGGGTGGACCAAAGGAAGAAAACAAGGAGGACAGGACTTCATCATCTGAACCTGTAATTGGACAATGAACCCCAATCTGCAGATGGACCTAAGCTTACAAAAATGTGAGACCTTGCAATCAGTTGTCCATCCATTTTTGTGACCATTTTTGGTCCATCTTGGGTGTACTTTTGGCCAGGCTCTTGTACTGCCCAAGGTGTATCCTTTAAGGCCTTTTAATAAACTTTATTCTTAACTCTGTATAGCCTCTGTTCTAGGTCAGCCTTCTGAAGGCATCAGGTGGAATGGGGTTGGAAGGGGATTGGGTGAAGTGGGATGCAAATCAGGAGGGGTGAGATGGGCATTGGGTGGGGCAGGATGGGTGGGATGGGGATTGGGAGGTGTGAAATGGGCAAAATAGGGGTTGGGAAGGAGGTCTTGATGTCCAGCAGAGATGAGATGGGTTGGCCTTGGGATTGGGGAGGTGGGGTGGGGTCTGGAATGAGACAGACAAAGTTTGGGGATGATAAAGGGAGGGGGAGCCCATTACTGAGTGAGCTTTTGTGTGAGGTGCCCCTGCCCAGGGAGGCAAAGATTTGGTTTCAAATGAACATTATTAAAGTGAGAGGTGTGGGCAAGAGGGAATTCCATCCCTCTGCCTTGGAGTATGGGCCCTGCGAGCCCAGGAAGAAACTCCACCCTGGACCCCTTGTGGGGTGGCAGCCCAGGGATTTCTGATTGGGTTTGGGCCCCTGGTGTTTCTCCCTTGCTGTGTTCCCAGTGGTCCCTGACCTTGAACTCCACCCTGGTTCTCAAAACCCATCTCCCTGCCTCTGTTCGGGGCTGTCTCTGGATCTGAGTGTTCCTGAGCTGGATAAATGGTTTCCTGAGCAGAATCCTGTCTCGTTGGTGTCCCATGCTGGTTCCTGGTAACTGTGGCCTCCCTGGACATGATCCTGCAGCCCCGGAATGCAAGACCCTGCAAACTCAAAACCTGCCCTTGACACCCCAAAAATCCCAAAATTCCCTAAAATTCGCCCAAATCTCCCCAATTTCCCTTAATTTCCCTAAAATGGCCTTTTTGTTCCCCTCCGCTGCCTCTGCAGACGGTGTCTTGGGGACACCCCCAGGAATTTGCAGGGGGTCTCTCCTCCCCTGCCACACCCAAAAACCCACTGCTTTTGGGAAAAAAACTCCCCAAAATCCCTTTGATTCAAGGGGGAGGTCCCCCATTTTTTATGCATTTTTGGGGGATTACCCCCAAATTTTTCGGGGTTTTTTGCCTTTTTTTGCCAGTTTTTTTTGGTTTTGGCATTTTTCAAAATGAACTTTTTTTGGGGGGGGGGACTGGTCCCCCAATTTTTTGGGGGGGGGTCCCTCAATTTTTTCCTGGGAATTCGACCCCTCCCCTGATATATCCTTTGTCCCCCTCCCCCCAAATGAGGTTATGGGGATATTTTTTTTTTCTTTTTTTTTCCCTGTTTTTTTTATTTTTACCTTGTTCCACCTTTTTTTTTTTTCTTTTTTCCTCTTTTAGTTTATTTGCACTTAATTTGGGGGGCTGAGGGGCAGGAATTTTGGGGAGGGGTCGCCTGGGGGGGCTAGAAAAGTTGGGGAGACACCCATCCCCCCAAAAACCAGGAAAAATCACAGGAATTCTGGTGTTTTCCCCCCATCCCAAGGTGTGAAAAATATGAAATAAAAAATTTTCGTTCACAACTTTTCTGGTGATTTTTGGGGAGGGAGTTGCGATTTTGGGGGGGGGGGGGGTTGGGGAGGAGTTGCTGTTTTTTTGTGGGGGAGTCTCCCAGGTTTTGGGGTGGAATTTGGGAATCTGGGGGGAATTTGGATGTTTGGGGGAAATTTGGGGTGCTGGGGAGAAACTTTGAGGGTCCTGGGGGAATTTCAAGGTTTTAGGGCAGAAATTTTAGGATATTTTTGTAACATTTGGGTGTAGGGGGAGGAAATTTGGGGTTTTAGGGAGAACTTTGTGTTTCTTAGGGGAAGGATTTGGGGTTTTGGGAAAGAAATTGGGGTTTGGGGGGAAAATTTGGTGGGTTTGGGGGAAATTTGGGGGGTGGGGAAATTTTGGGGGTTTTGATGAATTCTGGGGTTTTGAAAGGAAATTTGGGTTTGGGAGGAAATTTGGAGTTTTGGGGTGGGATTTTGAGTCTTGGGTGGATTTGGGACTTTGGGGAGAGTATGGGGGTTTGGGGGTTTTTGGGGTGATTTGTGAGGAATTTTGGTATTTTTGGAGAGGAATTTGGTGGTTTTGGGGGGAAATTCAGGGGTCCTGGAGGGGTTCTGATTGTGGGAAGGGGATTTGGTGAGAATTTTTTGGGTTTTGGGAGAATTTCCATTGATGTGGAGGGGTCCTGATCCCATTGAGAAGGGGCATTTTGGGGAGGCCTGAATTTGGGGAGGGGTCTCAGGGAGGATTTCCCATTTTGGGGCAGGGTTTGGGGTGGATTTAGGGGGGTTTTCCAGCAATGGGGAGGCATCTCGGGGGTGGGATTTGGGGAGGGGTCTCATCAGAGCACCATCCTGAGCTGGAAGCGGGGGGGATGTCGGGAGTAGAATTTGGGGAGGATCTGGGGGGAGATTTTCCAGCCATGGGGAAGTGTCCCGATCCTGGGGCAGTTCCTGAATTTGGGGAGCAGTCTGGAATTTGGGGGGTCTCATCGGGGCAGCAGGCGGAGCTGGAAGCAGGGCACGATGTTGGCGAAGCCGCTCTCCAGGGGGGCCGTGGGCAGCTCCTCGGGGGGTGCTGGGGGTCGCGGCCGCAGGCACTGCAGCAGCGAGGTCAGGAACAGGAACAACTCTGCCCGTGCCAGCGCCTCCCCCAGGCACAGCCACTGCCCTGTGGGGAGGGGGCGTCAGCACCGCCCCACCCCAAAGGGTCGGGGGTCCCAAAAAGGCTGCGGGTCTCCAGAGGGGCTGGGGGTCCCAAAGGGATGGGGGTCTCTAGAGGGGCTGCGGGTCCCAAAAGCAGCTGAGAGTCCCAAAAGGGGCTGGGAGTCCCAAAAGGGGCTGGGAGTCCCAAAAGGGGCTGGGGGTTTCAGGGGTTGGGGATTCCAAAAAGGCCTAGGGAATTCCAAAGGGTCTAAGGACTTTGGGGGCTATGGGATCCCAAAAGGGTCTGGGGTCCCAAAAGGGTCTGGGGGGTCCCTAAAGGGTCTGGGAGCTTTGGGATTGGGGTCCAAAAATGGTCTGGGGGTTTCAGGGGTGGGGGTCCCAAATGGGTCTGGGGTCCCCACCCCGAAGAATTTTGGGATTCCAAAAGAATATAGGGCCCCACCGCAAAGGAATTTGGGGATTTTTGGGATTCCAGAAGGATTTAGGACCCCACCCCAAGGATTTATGGGATTTTTGGAGTGCCCACTGGCCGAGAAGGGCACAAAGGCCTTGTTGCACTGGAACTGACCTGCTCATCCAGGAAGTTCCCAGGGTCAAATTTTGGGGATTTTTGAAGGATTTGGGGTTGTATAGGACCGAGCTCAGCAGGAAGTAAATGTCTGTGTCCTGTGGGGCCAGGTGTGGGGCCAGAAGGGTCATTTGGGGTCAGGTGTGGGGTCAGAGAGGTCCTTTAGAGTAATTTGGGGTTATTTGTGGTAATTTGGGGTCATTTGAGTCATTTGGGGTTACTAGGGTATAAGAGACAATCTGAAGTTTCCCTCATCTGCTCACAACCATTGCAAGAACAGAAACCAAGACCCTGAAGACCCCAAGGAACTTTGTGCAGGGGTTCTGGCCTGGTTGAGGTGGAAGCTTGCCAGGTGATGGTTTGCAGGTGTGCTTGTTGTGCTGTCAAGGTACACTGCCTTCATTCCTGCTGCTGAGCAGGGACTTGTAAGGAGCGGCCTGTTCTGTACCTTACACCTGCTTCCCAGAGCAAGGGGTCTCATCACAACAGCAGAGAAATTTCCCCACCTCTTGGCCAGCTGCCCCTTGCTTTGAAACAGACTGTAAAAATGACTTTTCCAAGTTACTTTCTTTGAGAGAGGTCTCCCCATGGAAGAAGACACCGGTGACCCTGTCTCGTCCGTTGGTAGCTATAACCCCCCCTTTTTTCTCCTTGCATTTTGCCTCTTTATCCCTCTCTCCCTCTCTCTCTCACTCTCCTCTATTGCATAACCCTTGTTGCTGGCACTAAAATAAAAATGCATTAGTGCTGTTGTGATTTAAACTGAAATCCCTTGGTGTCCTTTTTGCACTCTGAGATCAAACGAACCTCTCACGACTCCCACTTGTGTTAGCAGATCGTGACACTCAGGAGCGGGGTGACCCAAGGTGCAGCTTAGAGCAAATGCTCCACGGCACAAGGATATTGGTAGGCGCACGGTGGAGACAAGGATGAGGAGGAGATCTCCAGTATGGGTTCCAAAGGCTTTTACTCAGCAAAAATATATACTCTGCTCAGTTTTGGGAGCTTGTCTTACAGCAGCTATAGAAACTTGCTTCAAGCAAAAAGGTGAGGAAAGAACTAGAATGGACTCCTTTCAAAACCTAGTTGAAATTTTGCAAAAACAATTAGATGAAGAAAGGAATGAGATCCATCTCTTGCCAGTGGCCCGAAGAGAGCAATGGGTTAAAAATTCAAAGAATGCTTACTCACCAAAGAAACAGTGGAGAGGGAAACCCCTCTCATTAATTAAATTTACCCTCAAAAAGAACTAACTGATGAAAAATTGTGGGGAGCACTGCTGTCCTAGCTTGAAACCTTTAATTAAAACAGAATATAATCATATCAATGATGAAGATCTTGATTCGCATACAACCACTAAAGAAATCTCGTACACTGCTACTGAATTGGCTAAACTGAAAAAAGAGTACGGGCGTCTCCCTCACGAGTCAGAGACAGAATACATACTGCATCTCTCACCGGAGGAGATCAGATTTGACTGACAGAACAAGAAGCCAGTGGGTACTGGGGACATGGGGTCTTCTCAACAGCAGGAGACAGATGTAACCCGTGCTCCCTAACTCAGCACGCAGCTTATTGGGCAGCAGGGCTTAATCCATTGGAAAGGGGAGACCCTGTAGCTATAGTTGGTACTCCTGACCAACTACTGGAAGACATGCACAAAGCTGCCTGCTTGGAAATGATACATGACAGAAAATTAACTACTGGTTATGAATCACCAATGCAATTACCTATGAAATGATGACCCCTTTAATTCGAGGCCTTCCAGAATCACATAAACCTACAGCAATTCTCCTTCAAAAAACCATAGCAGCTATAACTCCTGTTGTTGGCACTAAAATAAAAGTGCACTATTGCTGTGATTTAAACTGAAATCCCTTTGTGTCCTTTTGCACTGTGAGATCAAACGAATCTCTCATGACTCCCGCCTGTGTTAGCGGATCATGACAGAGTCCTCAGCAATGCAGGCAGCAACACAGGCAGGAGGACACAGATGGCACTTCCTGGCTGGGACAGGGCTTGTGGCTTCAGCAGAACCACCAAAGGCCAAGGGGCTTCTGGCCATTTTTCCTGCACCACTACATGCCTGGGCAGCTGGCAGAGCACAAGCACCCTTTTCCCCCTCTTCCCCTATGCCCCACACACCCTGGGCAGCAAAAGAAAGCTCCTGGGAGTCTGTCTATTATAACATATCCTATATTATTTATATACTAAAGCAAAACAAAAACGAAAAGAACAATCTTGAATGAAAAAAGTCCCTGCTGGTTGCTCATGTGGCCCCAGCAGACAGAGCCTCCCAGATCAGCTCTCTGCAGAGCTCCAGCAGGACAGCCAGCTGAGGCCAGACAGACGAGGCCGTGACCTCCATGCCCTGCGGAGCTGATCTCGCAGCCTCTGGAATGTGGAGATCGAAGCGTGGTCTCCTGCCCTGAGAAGGCACAATGTCTGAAGTGCCAGGCTTCCAACCTCCAGGCTGCTGTCATATGCTGTGTCTTCAAGGGCTGGAAGAGAGACAAACAGAGCCACGGTCAGATCCCAGACCTGCGGGGGCCCAGCGAGAGCCCCCTGCCAGGGCCATCCCAGCCGGCTCTTGCCATGGCCAGCAGGGAGCAGGGACCAAGGGGATCAGCCCGAAGCTGCTGGCCACGAATGCCCCACATGCCCCTGAAATCTCGGTGTGCTCTGCCCACGCCGCCCCTCATCCACACAGGGAGCAGAGCCCTCCACAGCCAGGCCACGGCTTGCAGCTCTCCCTGCCAGCCCCGCTGACAGTCCGCTGCCCTCACTCACCCTCACAAATGAGCAGCATCTCTTTCTTCTTTTCCCTCAGGTGCTCCCCGGCCATCCCTGGGAACACAGAGCCTGTCAGGGCCCCAGCGGCACAGCTCCCTGCCAGCGGCGCTGCCAGCCCTGGGGCCACACGGCCTCCCGCCCCGGCAGGGCTCAGCCCGGGCCCTTGCCGCATCCTGACTCAGCCCAAGGGCACGGCTGCCAGAGGCCGGCAGCAGCCCCGAGGGCTCCAGGACACCGGGCCCGGGTGCCGCTGCCGGGGCAGCAGCCGGGGGCTGGGGCCGAGCTGCGGCGGGGCGGGGAGGGAGCCCGGGCTCGTGGCTCACCCATGAACCTGATGGCCGCCGCTCGCAGGGACTCCTGTGGGCTCTGCAGGTACAGCAGGGCCCGGTGCAGGTCCTCAGCCGCTCGGTTCCTGTCCTGTGCCAGCTGCAGAGAGCGGCAGGAGGGAAGGGTTGGTGCGGGCTCTGCCCCTCGGCCGGGCGCTCCCTGCGGCCAGCCCCGGCCTCCCGTGCCCGCCCAGCCCTGAGGCCCGGCCAGCAGCCGCTGGCGCCGGGCTCTGGAGGGGGCAGAGGGCCGGCTGCTGCCCGGGGAGCTGCGGTGCCGCCTCGCCCCGCAGCCCCAGTGGCTCGGGGCTCCTTCGATACCCGACTCGTGGCCACAGGAGCCTGGAGAAGAAGCCGTGCTGCTCCCGGGTGCAGCAGTAGGCAGGGGCGCAGCTGCCAGCCCCACACACTGGGCACCGGGGACAGGGGGCTTCTCTAGGCTGAGGCTGGGCCGCCCAGGCCGTCCTTACCAGGCCTTCGCTGAACTTCCAGAGTTTCTTATCCAGCTGCAGCATCTGTTCAATATCCCTCCTCTTTAGGAATCTGGCTGAAGAATGCAGTGTTTCCTGGGACACCTGGAGAGCAGCAGAGACCCGGAGATGGCCCCACAAGCCCAGGCACAGGACTCGCATTCGTGTGCCAAGGCCTGGAGGTGCCAGGGCAGGAGGCAGCCGAGCCCTCTCCCAGGGTGCCACCAGCAGCCCAGGTGTCCTCACCTCTGCCACATGCTGGTTCTGGTCATGGCAGTGGAAGAAGAGTGGGAGCAGGCTCTGGCACACATATGACTTCAGGGCCTTTCTTCCCTCTTCCATTAATAAATCTATCATCTTTTGAAATACAAACATGGAGCACAGCTGCACCTGGCTATCATCCTGTATGAAAGGAAGGAAAATAGACTTCAGCACTGCCTGCTTCGGGCCCCCTTCAGACTGGCCTGCAAATGCACAGGGCACAAAGTGTCTGGGCAGCACCCAGTGGCCGTGGCTGAGGGCACAGAACCTTACATTGTCAAACAGTGGCAGGAGCACCTCAGCCAGCTGCCGGGCGATGGGGATGGCTATCGGGGCACTATTATACAGGAACAAATACTTGAGAAGAACCATGGTCATCCTGACCACGTCACTATCATTTTCCTGCAGGAGCTCCAGCAGGTTTTCAGTCAGGCTCCACATTTTCTTAGCCTGTGGGGAAGAGAAGTCTGTGAAACCCCACCCTGCTGCTGCAGGGCCCAGAGGCCAAAGGTTGATCCTAAATCACTCGGGCAGCTGAGCCAGGAGGCAGGAAAGCTGGGAGCAGCTGCCTCAATGTCTGAAGCTCAGCTAAGCCCAAGGACTGCATTCGCCATCCCTATGCTGCCCACATGGATTCAGCCACTGTCCCCTTCTCACCATCAGGGGATTCTTGCCAAGCACTAGGAGGCCTCTGAGTGCCAAGCGTTGCCTCTCCCTGCACTCGCTCTGCAGATGGTTTGACATGATGTCCAGGATGCTGTCACTGCATTCAGTCAAGTCCAGGCACTCCAGGACCTGAAAGGCACAGGGCAGTGACAGGGGAGCTGGCTGGCAGGAGGCCAGAACCACACAGAGCTGGGCCCTGGCAGCAGCAAAGAGAATGGGCAGCGAAATCCCAGGCAGCTGCAGCTGTGAGGGCAGAGAGCTGGAAAGCAGCTGGCCTTCAGGCTCACCTCTACAAGGAATGCCAGGGCAGCAAAATCCCAGAATGGCATCTCTTTGCTGAGCAGGCTGAGCAGGTAGAATGCTACCCCGGAACACAAGTGTATGGATGAAAAGCACATTTCTCTGAAAGGATGAAAGAGGAAGCAAAACTCTGAGCCAGTGGCAGCAAAGCTCTCTCAGGAATGACTCACAGAGGGCTGATCTTTCCCCACCACCCTGCAAGGGGACATGGGCCCTTGGGGCGGTGGCTGCTCCTGGTCACCCTCCTCTCCCAGCCTTTTGAAGTCTCCTTGGTTGTTCCTTGGTGACGAGGCCCTTGGGCCCACAACCACTGGGATGGTGTGGGGCACCCGGACACACAGGGCACAAATGCCAGAGGCAGTGGGGAGAAGGGGGTCTCACCTGGCCAGCAGACCCACGGCATAGTGGTGGGTGTCAGCACAGAGCAGCGTGTCCCAGCCACGCTTGCGTTCCACTTCCAGAACCACATGCTCACACCGGAGAAGGCAGAGCAGGGACTTCAGGGTCTGCACTGCAAACCTGTGTGCACAGCAAGGCCCACATCACACTGGGAGCACTGGCTCCTGCCATGGGGACATGGCAGGGACAGGAGGAGTGGGATGGAGCATCTGCTGGGGCTGGTGGCAAGGCCGTGTTGCTCCTGGCATCCCGTCCAGAAGGTATCAACTTCCTCTGGCATATCCAAAGTGCTGAAGAACACTTGGAAGAGCAGATGCACAAAGAGGCAGGGGAAATACACATTCACTACACATGGGACACAGGGCACCTGAAGGAACTTCCACATCACCACAGTTGCCTGCAGAGGACAAAGCACCCTGAGACAGTGCTCAGTGCCGAGGTGTGTCTGTGGCAGGGCCTGAGCGTGGCAGGGAGAGGCTGGGGGAGACACAGGGGGAGCATCGGGCCTGGTGGGCCTGAAGCTGCCCCTAGGCCAGGTTTCAGCTCTGTGCCTGAGGCAGGGAGATGCAGTGGGGGAAGGAGGAAACAGAGCTGAAGACACGGCTGGCCATGGGGTGAGCAAAGGCCAGTTGCAGAAACTCACAGCCAGGGCAAGGACACCCGTGTTGTCCCCATCGGAGGTGCACGTGCTGTGCTCTGGCCAGTTCCCCAGCACATCCAGGAGTATCTGCACCACTGGCTCCACAGTCCTGCTCGAGCACATGACCGTCTTCCACATGGTCATAGCAGCTCTGTGGGGTGACATCTCTGTCTCACGGGAGTCTCAAACACATCCCCATGGCCTGGGCAGCAGTGGGGAGCTGAGCTGGCTGCCAGCTCTGCCTCTGCCCACTGCCCCTCGCCAGCAGCAGCAGCACCCAGGCAGCCCAGCCCTGTGGGGACAGGGCCCTGAGGGGGCATGGCATGGCAGCAAGCTCAGGGGCCGATGTAGCAGGGCTGGGAATGGGAGCAGCCAGAGGCCTCTGGAACTCTCTGTTGGTCAGTCACCTGGGCCAGGCTGTACAGGGTGATGGGCTGAGGAGCCCTGAGCCCTTTGGGCACGTGGGCCCCATACCTGTCACACGTTGGGGCCACACGCAGGAGAGCAATGACCACATCAGCGGGCTGTGCCTCAGTCAGATCCAGCAGGGTCCTGTTCAGCCTGTGCTCAGCAGACTCATTGGCCATGAGCCACTGGTGGATGTACCTCACCATGGCAGGCACCTGGAGAAGACACAGGGAGACTTGGAAAGCTGCCAGAGGGAGTCAGGAATGTCCCCAGCTTCCCTTCTCACCACGCTGCAATGGCCTCAAAGGCTTACAGTGATGAGCAGGTGTGGCTTGGGAGGCCAAGCGATCCCTGGAGGATCAAACCCTGGCCACAGGCTGCTTACTTGCTCTGGAATGGAAACACCCTCCTCCAAAATCAATTCCAGCATGGCAGCACTGCTGTCGGTGGTGTAGACGTCACTGTTTTCCATGGACCCAGTGCCCATGACGCTGGTCTCTTCCTGCCAAGTGCACTTGATGAATTTGTAAGTCGGGCAGGAGAAGGAAGGGCGGGAAGAGAGGAATATTGCATGGAGTGCTCCAAGCATGGTGCTGGGCTGAGCAGTGACAGCAGGCCCAGCCCAGGTGGGGATGGCTGCAGGTACCTGTGCTGTTCTGCGGAAGAGGCCACAGGCGGGGTCCTGCTCTTGAGTCTGGTCCATGGCTGCATCTGGCAAAGAGCAGCCAGAGCTGAGAGGCTGCGGGAGAGGCTGGAGAACACAGCCCAGCCCTGCACTCCCCAGGCAGGGACAGCCCTGGGATGCCTCAGGGGATGGAGTGTGGCCACTGCTGGTGGGGTAACCCCAGGCTTTCTTCCATCCTTTCTGTGGGCACGTCCCCAGGGGATGGGAAGGGGCGGGATAGGATGGAAAGGGACAAGACATGGTGGGATGGGATGTGGCCAAGCTGGCCACAGGCAGAGCCCTGATGCCCAGCTCTGCCACTCACCCTCCTGCAGTGGCTCAAAGTGCTGCACCTCTTCAGTGTCCTGTGCTGGGGTAGCTCCAGGGCCTTCCTCTTCCTCCTCCTCGACCCAGGCCAACTTGGGCACTCTTGGGGGTCGCTGCTCCATGGCAGTGACTGGTTTATGGCTGCTTGCAGGAGAGATGCCTCAGAAAAGCTCCGAGGCAGCAAGTCCTGCAGTCGTGCCTAGAAGGCACCTGCAAGACTGAAGTCAGTCCTGGCAAGACTGCAGGACAGCAAGTCCTGCACTTGGGTCTTGAGGGCTCCTGCCACAAGGACAGGAGGCTCCTCCTCAAGGATTGTGGTCTGATCTCAAGGGCAGTGACTGCAGGGATGGGCGATGGCTCGGAAAAGCTCCGGGTCACCAAGTCCCACGGTTTGCCCTCAAGGGCACCTGCAGAAGAGAAGCCTCAGCAAGGCCACGGGTCAGCAAGTGCTGTGGTCTGGCCTTGAGGTCACCTGCAGGAATAACTGCTCAGAAAAGCTCCGGGTCAGACACAAACGAGTGTGCTGTGTGGGGGCTCCTCACAGCACCGCTCTGGCGCGTCCTGTCCCGTCGCGTGCACCGAGCACTGTGGCATGGTCCTGTCACTGCCAGCTCCTATGTCACCACGTGTCACAAAGGGCCCTTTGACACCCTGTCCATTTCCATCCCATGGTGACCATATGTCACAAAGGGCCCTTGCACACACTGCCCTCTGCCCTGGGGCCGCCCCCATCCCCCCCAAAGTGGCCCAGATTGGAAGGAATCCCTTGCCCAAAGTGTCTAAGACAGCCCGACAGGATCTTTAGGAACGCCTCAAACCATCAGCAAACACTGCCCTGCTCTGCAGGCTCGGGGCAGCAGAAGGAGCCCCCAGGGCTGCCGACTCAGCCGCAGCAGGAAGGGCACGGGGCCTTGCACAGAAGCTGGCACAGCCTCCTTTGGACACATCCTGGCTGGTGGCCATTCTAAACTCGCAGGTGTGACACAGACAAGGAACGTGTGGGCCAGGGCACGAATGCTGCTCTGAGCCCTGGGGCCTGGCCAGCACTGAAATCAGCAGGTGTGGCAGAGTCCCCACCGAAGCTGACCTGCCGCCCCCCTAAGCGAGCCCTGACAGTGCTGGTGCCCATCTCCTTTCCCAGAGACCTGTGCCCCTGAGGGGTTTTTGTGCCAGAGGGCAGCCAAAGCCCACTTGCATTCGGGGCTGGGCTCCATCCTGCAGGGGCTTCCTGGATCAATTCTTGCTATCTGTCCCATGATGTTGCCCTTTCCTGGAACATTTTTTTTCCCTAGAAGGGATTAGCAGTAGCACCAGAACACCATCAGCTGCTGAGTTTCCCAGCACAGTTAGACTGAACAGAGACACTCTCATGTTTCAGTGTGATCTCCTGTTGTTCTGTGAAAAATATTAGCTAGAAAAATCACGTGTCAGTATTTCCCAGATTCTTAAATATCAAAACTGTCATGTTCTCTCTGCCTTTTACATTCTCTGAACAGTCATGCAAGGTTTTAGTTTTAGACACTATGGAAAAAGTCCCTGGTGTTCAGCTGTACCTTCACATCATTTTTTTCATCTTTGCTTGAAATCCAGGTTAGGAAAAGGTAAACATGGAAAAGTATTCTTTCAATTCTAGTGACAGCTGTGCCTGCACACCACCTGTGCCCATGGCAGGGTGGTTGGAACTGGACGATGTTTATGATCCTTTCCAACACAAAGTGCTCCGGGATCCTGTGATTCCCCAACTGGAGAGCATAACCGAGCCATTTAAGTTCCTGATTTTATTCAGATCCTGCTGCTTATTCCTTTGTCCCAAGCAAGTTTAGTTTCAGAGCTGATGCATCTGTCATTAAGATGCCTTCACAGAAGAGAGGGAGGGTGGGTGCAGTGCAGGGCTCGTACCCCATCAGAGTCTCTCCCTCACAATGGCATCAATGCCGCTGGCTTGGGACACCTGAGTGTGGAAGGCGAGCCCGCCCTCAAACACGGCCATCCAAGTCAGTCAGGGGCACAGGCTGCAGCTGAAGCTGCCAAGCATTAATCTGTGAGGCTGCAAGTGAAGAGAAAGCCATTGTGGCCAATACTGCTGAAGCCTTTTGCCAAACCAAAAGCAGCTGTGCCCACAGCCTCCCCCTGTTTGGAACCCGGCTGCTGTGGACGCCTCACTGTGCAGGTGCTGACGTTGGGGCTGCTGCTGTTCCTGTGGGCTTCAGAGCCACTTTGGCAGCAGAGATTTGGCAGCCCTGCTCGAGGAGACATCGCCACCCTCCCCATGGTGGCAGCAGCTCTGCGGGCCCCGAGCTCTGTGTCAGGGGGGCCTCGGTCACAGCACCGTGGCCTGGGCAGCCGTGAGGGCTTGGGCTGGTGGCCAGCCCTGCCTCTGCCCACTGCCCCTTATCACAGGCACCCAGTGGCCATGGCCTGGCAGCACCACCCTGCCCTCCATGTCCCCAGCCAGCCCAGCCTGGGCACCTTGGGCTGTCCCCACCCTCCTGGAGGGGCGGTGTCCCAGCCTTGAGGGCTTCTGCTGCAGGCCTGGGAGACTTTTTGGGGAAGCACGAGAGCAGCTGGGTGTCAGGAAAAAGGCAGCTGCCTGGGGGCTGCTTATGGCCTCTGACACCCAATTCCTCAGGTCTTCCCACCACCCCAGACCCTCCTGGGCCTTCTGTTCCCTTGGAACCCCTTGCCACCCACTCCCTCACACATCCCCCTCGTGCCTTCCCACTGCCTTGTCCCATCAGAGTCTCTGCAGCCCCTCATCCCTTCACGGCCTCCCAGCACCCCGTCCCCTCAGGGTCTCCCCCAGCCTGGCCCAGCAGCGCCTCAGCCCCACAGGAGCTCCAGAGGAGCTGGATCAAGAGGCACCTGGGAGCCCTCAGCAATCCAGGCAGCACCACACAGGCAGCAGGACACAGATGGCGCTTCCTGGCTGGGACAGGGCTCGTGGCTTCAGCGGAACCACCATAGGCCAAGGGGCTTCTGGCCATTTTCCCTGCACCACTGCACACCCTGGCAGGTAGGTGAGCACAAGCACCCTTTTCCCCCTCTTCCCCTATGCTTTGCAGACCTTGGGCAACAAAAGAAAGGTCTTGGGACTCTGTTTATTATAACATATCCTGTATTTACTGTAGGGGAATATTTTAATAGAGTAAAAGCATGATATTTTAGTAAAAGCCTGTGTGCTCAACCCAGCTTTCAATTGAGGCGACAATATTAAAGGCACTGTCCTTGAAACTCTACTGGAACAGTGAGAATAAAGAAAAACAATGGCATTATGTACTTGGAAAAGAATGTAAACAATATGTATTAACCAATAGTAGCTTGCTAAGCCCCACAAACCCTGTAGGACCCTATGCAAGCCTGCTAAAGATAGAAATAAATGACTTTTGCTATACTTCTGGGAAGACTCTATGAATAGTCTGAGCGGTTTTCCAATACCTGTCTCTCAAACAGGGACCCTTTGCGGGCAGAGGGAGCTCGGCAGGTCCGCGCTGCGGGAAGACATGGAAGCAGATCGGGGCCAGAACAGATTCGCGCAGTGGGGAGACGTGGAAGCGGATCAGAACTGGGTTGGTGGGTTTGCATGCGGTGAGACGTGGAAGTGAGTCTAAGGTGGGGAAAACCGGGATGGAGGGGCCTGGGGTGAAGTAAAGAGATAATTAGGCTTTGGCACCCAGGGAGGAGGAGTCACGAACCTCCCCCCATCCACAGGGCTGCTAGCATGGATGAATTTGCAGCAGCACAGATACTGCTCCTAAACATTATCGTTAAACAAGGAGGGGCAGTCAAGGATAAGGACCTTGAAAAGCTCATTTTATGGGCTAGAGGCAATGGGCACGGGCATCTCCAGGTCCTGCCATTGCTTTTTGCAGTGGAAGAATGGAGAGAAACAGGAGACCAGTTGTGGGAGAAAATAATTACAGGGAAAAGCAAGGACACTGTCTCTCCGTCCAACTTGGCAGACTGTAATTAATACCTTAAAAGACGTGAAAGCAAGATCTGCTCAGGCTGTGAGTCCCATAATTCTACCTGCATCACAGCAGCAGCTGTCTTCACCTCCCACTGCTGGGCGAGCATTCCTGTCTATGCCACCCTTGGAGAGAGCGAGGGAGAGTCAGAGAGAAGAAAATAAGATGTGCAATGTTTGTAAATTGATTGTGGACATACAGGGACAAGATATTAACTCTACTTTTGAAGAGAAGCCGGATTTAGATCGGTTTCCACCCGACCCAGGAGGGCATGGGGGGAGCACTGGAGCGTGCACAGAGAACAAAGGCACCCCCATGGCAGAGGCACTGCAGAAGAAGCTCCAAGGCCATGTGGGAAAAATATCAGCAGTTACAGAAACAGGTGGCTCAAGCAGCTTCAAAGGGGGACAAAATAGCCAAAAAATCGCTAGCTGTATGGTTCTCCTGGGTTGATTATGATGTTAAATTGTATCCCCATTCGTCCACCTAACCCAGACACAGGTTTTGTATTCTTAAAATTTCATCTAAGAGTAAAAGTGAGTGGAAAAGAAGCACCGAGTCAGTTATCAGAAGCTGTACTTGCTCCCCCCCCCTGCATCGGGAGTTTTGACTACAGGACAGACAGACAACAAGAGACAGATTACCTTGGCTTTCCAGCCAGCCGGATCAGAGAGGTCTTCCTGGACTGTTTTCTTTCCCTTTTTCTGAAACGAATCGAACCTGCTCTGGACTGGGGACTCGGGGGAGCACCGGGAGCTTGCACCCGTGGACTACCGGGAGCCCAGCCTGGGCAGCGGCATTTTCCAGCGCCAGAGAGACTGATAACAGAGCGAACACCCACAGAAAAGAGACCCTCTGTATTTTGTCATCTCTTCGGAACAGCGAGAGGTTTTGTAATTTGATATCGTTCATTCTTGTGCTGGGTAGTGCTGTGCCTGTGAAATAAACAGGTTTTTTCCACTTCTCTCAGAGAAATCTCTTCCCAAACCGGTTGGGGGGGTGGGAGAAAAGGGCCACGTGGGTTTGCTTCCCGGAGGGAGCCCCATTGGAGGTTTTCTCCCAAATTTACCCTAAACCAGGACAGCGGCCCTCGGCTGTTGGTGGCCTTTGGCGGCTGGCGGCCTCTGGGGTGGAGCCCAGTGGCACGCGGGCGAACTTTGGCAGCTGGTGGCTGCCAGCCGCCAGGGTAGACCTGCTGTTGGCCGGCCGCTGGGTAGAGCTGCTGTCATCCGGCGGGCTGCCGTGCGATGCATCGAGCGGCTCTCCCCTATCGGCCTGAGCTCCTCGCCGCCTTTGCGTCTCCCTGAGAGGGAAGGAGGGAGCCCTCAGAAGCCGGCGGCGCTCCCTCCCTCATCTGGGCCCGAGCAGATGGCGGCCCGGCTCCCGCCTCGGTTTCTGCCCGGCTGGCTCGATCAGCCGGGCCGCCGTCCGCCTGCAGGCTTCAGTGGGGCTGGCCAGGGGCGAGCGGGAAGGAAGCCGCCGTCGGAGCGAAAGCCTCCGAGAGAGAGCCAGCGAGAAAGCTTCCTCGCAAAGGGAAGGGGCCGAGCCTCAAGCCACCGGCAGCCCCATCGGCCCCGCTCCTCAGCCCCCGCAGGCGTTGTCGCCGTGCCGAGCGGCCGGCCGCTTGGGGAGCCGCCTGGGGCGTGGGCGGGGAGGGGCCGATGGCGGCGGCCCCAACCATCGCCCAGCAGGGGGGCGGGGAAAAGCCCGGAAGGCGGCGCCGCGGGAGCCGGCGGGGGAGGGCGGTTCCGTGCCGGGTCCGCACGTCTCGGCAGCGAGCCCTCGCAGGCGGGCCCGGGGCCAAAGACCTCCGCGGACCGCCGAAGAGCCGGCCTGTGCAAGCGGCCGCCCGCTCGCCTCTTCTACCGGCGACTCGAGTCGAGTCACTATGACTCTTAACAGAGGTAAGTATGCATTACTAACTGGGCTTAGCCGCGGAAATCAGACCTCCTCGTGGTCCCGCTGGATACCCGCAAGGGTAACTAGCTGATTTCTGCCCCAGTGTGAGTGAGGTTGTGTTTTTCACTGCCTCCCTGCCTTTGGACTCGCCACCCAAAGTGCAGTTTCACGATTTTGCGTCGAAAAATTATCGGCAGAAGCTCCTTAAAAGCTCCCTGCCTGAAACCGAGCCCGCCGGTAAAGTTGGGCAAAGCTGACAGCGCTTGAGGGGGTGCTGTTAGTCAATATTCCCTCAATTGGACTTACTTTTAATTTGAAACGGCACCACGGTAAAGGCTTTAAAGCTACTCCGTGTGTCCACGGCGACTCAAACTAATTTTAATGACTGGGATATAAAATCGCCACAAAAACCAAATTTTAAACCCTCTGAATTGGGAAGGGAGGTTTGGAAAAGTTTAAAACTGGAGTTCTACAACTCGATGCATTGTGCCGAAGAATGTAATGGCCATTGTGTGGGGCGGGAGGGGTTGGAGGAATACCCTGATGTGCACTGTGATGATACAATGACTTGCTTATCTCTAGATGATAACGGGATTGATAAGAGCCAGGAAAGGATTACCACACCCCCACCCACCCAGGAAGAAGCAGCCGTTTTATCAGAGCCAGAGGAAAGCACTATTCAACCACCAAACAATGGGGAATCAGAAGACTGCCCTGTCATATCAGTTCCAGATAAGAATCCACCCTGCCCGCGCTGTGGTATTAAAATGAATCAAATGCTTGAATTAACTGAACATTTACTCAGAGCACATGGAATTAGAGAATGCAAATTTAAATGCAGCAAATGTGATTTGGAAAATACAAATTTTCACAGCATTGCCTGCCACTATCCAAAATGCAAAGGTAAAATAAAAGAACCATCCCCAGGAAAATGGCCCTGCAATGTATGCCAGAGGAGTTTTCAAACTAAAATTGGACTGGGACAACATAAAAGAATTGCACATCCAGCAGTCAGACACCAGGAGAGGCTAGAAGCCATGAGACCAAAAGAAACATCAGCAAGAGGAGCCCACAAGAAATGCTGGAGTGAAGAGGAGGAAAATCTACTGATCCAACTAATAAAACAATATGAGGGTAATAAAAACATTAATAAACTGATTGCTGAACACATCCCATCCAAAACTTCAAAACAAATCCGTGACAAGAGACGCTGTCTGATGTTAAAACAACAAGCCTCAATTGGATTACAAACTAACAGAAAAACAGAAGAGCAGCCACAGGAAAAAATTCAAAAGCCATCAAAGCATAAAGAAACCACAATAAATCAGTTGAAAAAGCACTAGGAAGAGATTATCCCATCAAAGATCAGCGATGGCGCCTTCATTGTGTACCAGGAAGCCTTCCAAGAAATTCTCAAAAAGAAAAATAAGAATCCAGCCCACACCATTAGTGAAATAACCAAAGACTGCATGAAGGTATTTAAAGGGATGCACAGCCGGGAAAAGAACACCAGAAAACCAAAACAGGGTCACTCGCAGCCTAAGAAGAGACAAGCAGAAAATGGACGAGCAAGAGAGATATTAAAAAGGGACAGTATCTAAGATTCCAAAAACTATTTTACACAGATAGAGGGAAACTGGCCCACATCATCCTTGATGATGTGGAGGGGTTAAAGGGCCAAATTCCAGCTGACGAGATCAGCTCAGTATTCTGTGAAAGATGGGAAATACCCGGCAATTTCAAAGGCTTTGGAGATTTTGAAGCAGAGGGAACAACTGACAACACTTAAGTTCCTGCGACTGATAAATGCCAAGGAGATTGAGAAGAACATCAAAGAGATGGCCAAAACATCAGCTCCAGGCCCAGATGACATCACCCTGGGGGATCTGTGCAAAGCAGATCCGAAATTCTCATTACTGACAGAGATTTTTAATCTCTGGCTAATATCCGGAACAGTTCCTGACCAAGTGAAGAACTGCCGCATGCTCCTGCTTCCAAAATCGGACTGGCCAGACCATCTGAAGGACATCAACAACTGGAGGCCTATCACCGTCGGCTCAACGGTGTTGAGTCTGTTCTCCAGAGTCCTGACAGCGCGTCTGAGCAAGGCTTGCCCCATCAATCCTCGTCAAAAAGGATTCACATGTTCCAAGAATCTCCAGCTCCTGCAACTGTTGCTGAAGACCACAAAGAGGGAGCACAACAAGATCGCAGTTGTTTTTGTGGACATTGCCAAAGCCTTTGACACAGTGAGTCACCAGCATATTATAGAGGGCCTAAGGCAGAGGAAAGTGGACGAGCACATCATTAATCTCATCCAAAGCATGTATATTAACACCTCTACATGCATTAAGACCAAGGATGAGACATCAGCTCCTATTAATATACTAAAGGGAGTCAAACAGGGGGACCCTATGTCCCCACTGCTCTTTAACCTCACGCTGGACCCTCTA